>NW_017305611.1:2658125-2658653 GCF_001594115.1 Trachymyrmex septentrionalis
AGAGCAAAACGCGAGGCTGGATCGGCTGGAGAAGGCGGAGTTAACGACAGGGAAATCGATTCTCCTTTCTCAACTTTGCTCAATAATCTCACTGGCGCATTTCATCTCTTGCAAAATAATATAATATTGCGCTAATAATAAAAGCCTGAACATACGAATTTATTCAGTGAATGATCGTTAATATGAAAGATAACTGGACTTGATTAGCTTGACAAATAAACTTAGTAAATTACACGATTAATAAATTAAGTGGTAAATATGCTAATCGGCTTGTAAATAGCACGGTCCAGCGCGACGGTGATAAAGCGGAGGAAATAACGCGCGAAGGAAATGGCGCGTGTACTCGATTCGAGAATACAAAGACGGAAGTGAGCGAGATTGGCAAACTTGTTCGCGGCGGTAGACCAAGGAAATATACGTAATATCTATAGATATAGAGTTACGTTGGAAGCGAGCGTTAATTAATTGAGGGAGCGAAGATAAGCGATACGTTGGGAGGGAGGGAGGGAGGGGGGGGGGGGGGGGGGG
>NW_017305611.1:2658753-2659399 GCF_001594115.1 Trachymyrmex septentrionalis
GATAATCGATGAATATCTAAAGATTAAAGTAAATATGCTCGCGCGTGCATCGTACGTACTATACTTGAAGAAGATAGATGTATTCATTCTAATAAAAGGATTTATTATGATCTCGTCGCGGAGTATAATGCTTTTGTTGACTTAACATGCTGCGCGCGATGTTTGAGATGGAGGTAGATGGGAAATAACGTATATACAAAGGATCGTTTGAAGTACGGCTTCGAGCGTGTTGTCTTAACAACTTAAAGGATGGAGGGATCCCACCAGCTACCCACCTTCACCCCCTGTCGGTTGCTGTACTTCGATTATTAAGTAGATACCGGATTGACAGGCTGTGTTTGACAAATATATACTTCGTTGTGTTCAAATCGCTTTTCAGTTTTTCAACAATAATTACGTCTTCTCCCCCCCCCCCCCCGGTTTCGTCGATGGATAGCAAAGCTACGTCCGTCTGTCGGAGGATTTTTGCAAATAAATGACACTGGGGGAAAACGAACGTTGACTGTATAAATCGCGTGCAAGAGTACGTGCATGTACATCCGCTCTCTCGGGAGTTGCGTTCTTGGATCACGGCCCACACTGCCTGTGATCTGTTATTCATACTCTCTCTCTCTCTCTCTCTCTCTCTCTCTCTCTCTCTCTCTCT
>NW_017305611.1:2659527-2668216 GCF_001594115.1 Trachymyrmex septentrionalis
CCCCCCCCCCACCCTTCCGCTCGAATCAATCTAAATCGACGTCTAAATACCATCGTTGTTTACATTGAACAGATAGAAGGACTCTTCATGTATAAAATAAATAAAAATGAATAAAGAGCAAAGTAAGAGAGGCAAACACATTTTTGAAATCGTCACACGATTAATAGGGATAAATTACAAGTACAGAAAAGTAAAATTGAAAAAAGATGATAAAAAAGAGCTCGGTTCAAATTCAAATATAAAACGTTGCAGGTTTCGGCTACCGGATTGAGCCCTCTTCAGACGTTAACTTATCACAAAATTAATTATCGAAAATACCCGCGTATTCCTTATAATAACAGCTCTTTCGATTGAACAGTCAAATGTGTTTCGTATCTCTTGGAAAAAGTTCAAAAATCATGTGTAAATTATTCAAACAAGTGTGTCCATGTAAGTAAGAAAACCAATTGAGATGTACAAAGTTTAATGGAACGCAGATGTGTGAGACGGACACTGTGCGTCGATTATAATGTACCCTCGCTGATACGGATCAACACGGACTCATTGTTTACATCTTCGGAATACTATCTTTTGATTCGCCGCGCTGTGCCAGTTTCGCAATAGCAAACCCGAAAATTGAAATAATTTGGAAACACGATAATAATATAATAGTAAATTAGAAAAATGATTTCAATCTATAACAAAATAATAATAAAAAATACCGTCCCCAGCGTTTCTCGCGCAATTGATTTCCGACGCGCTTTTCACATTCCGTCGCGCATTAAAGATCCCCCCATCGTAAAACGAACGGTGCGCGTATCGCGATAGATCAAAATAAGGCCGATAATTATTTCGATAAGAACTTAATTAACGCATGATGTATCTCGCAAACCGGTGTACAAGCACACGCGTGCGACGGGCAATGGCTCGGAAAAGATACTGCCAAGATTCCACGCCGACGTGCGTGTCCTGCGGCGCGTTACCCGCTTTTATGCGCGTTACAATCGTGCTCTCTTCTATTTTTTTTCTTTTCCTTCCTTCACTCTCTCTCTCTCTCTCTCTCTCTCCACCTGCCTTATCGCCATAAAGATATCGCTCCGATTATTACCGTATTATCGTGGGTTCACGCCTGACGTATAAATGCCGGTAGCGCGACCGATACTGATCGTTCCAGCATCTATAATCGTAAGCAGTACTAAACCCCGACCCGCGCTTACGGTTATTCTCTTTCGAGAAGATCGAATATTCATAATCTCCTTCGCGTGCAGGCCGTAAAATTCTTGAAAATTGAAAGAAGACGAGAATGAAGTACCGCTCGGGGAAAACAGCTCTCGTTCTCTCGAACCGACGCTTTTTTTTTTTTTTTTTTTTTTTTTTATCAAGATAAAACGCGAAACACGATATCGAAATACGATACAGTGTTGTAAAGAAAAAAAAGATTCATAAATTAGCGTTATTTGTTGTAGATGGCGATTGCTATCGCGATCAGAGAGAAGCTCCGACAGCGACGCCAGTGCAAATGTTAAACTAACTACAACATCCAACGATAAGAAGCTACAGTTGTACGACAGCTGTTGTGGGCGATAATGCGCTGTTCTGACTGCATGGACGTAATCTCGGTAGGATCGAGCAACGCATGACAAAAATGGTTTTCTACAACTATATACATATATATATATATGTTCGGTAATATCGCGTGCAACTGCGGTTTCTGTAAACCAAAGATCACGCACAGGGGGGTCGTTTCACTAATACGTGCGACCACGTCACATTTAATCGATGTCGAATAAAATAATCCCACCTACAAACTTTCCTTGCACGTTGCCTGTTGCAATTTAATCTTAGAACGCCATTTGCAGCGTCTATTAATCAGACTTGATTTTACATTACATTTATTAATTATATTTATCAATACCAATTTATCAATATCATTCTTTTAGAATGAATCTCGCTCTTTCGCTCTTGCAGATTGAGAATTGAGCTTCTCATTTTCAAGACTAGTTCAATTTTCACTCTTTAACTTTAAGAATCAGTCTTCATTCCAAAAATTTTGAGAGTATGTAATTCTCTAGTATAAATCCTTTTACGACTGAGAAAAATGTTGGGATCGTATAACATCAGAACTGAGCAGAGGCTCGAAGAAAGAAAAAGGGTAGATTTTTCAGCAAAGAGGCATTAACGTTCGAAAAATGTGATTAACATTCCAGGATGAAAAATGTTGCGCCACGTCGTGGCTATCGTGACGCGTCGCGGCGCGGGACGACGGGCGGCAGGTTTATATTACACCGTCGGGACAGCTATAAGTATTTCAATCAACGGCATGCACGCGATAATTAATCACGGCTCGCGCGGGGATGCAATTTCGCGCGGTCGACGACGAAAATAACGTTGCGGATAATCCGACGACGACGACGACGACGACGACAACAACATATGCTGGCAGGGCCATCTTCGAAACCGCGAACGATCTTTCCGATCGCGCGCGAGAAGGCTGCTTCAATTAATTCCGTCTTGACGAAAAAGAGAACGATGAAGATGACGACGACGACGACGACGACGACCACGAGATGATCTCGCCGGGTATATTTTATCAAACTGGCTGCCGATTTATTCCACCATTATTACAACGCGGCAGTTCTCATTACTTTCAGGTTAGCAGCTGATCGGTATTTGACACTGAAGGGCGTGTAACATGTCTCATCCGTTCTTTCAATCCGCGGAAGATCTGCATCGATCTCTTTATCAGTAAACGATCTTCAAGGTTTTAACTCGCTCTGCGAGCATAGCGTGGGAACTGTCTCGCGTCGATCTTAATTATCTCGCGGAGACGCGATCGTTATTTAAACGAGCCGTCCGCATGAGCATTCACACCGCGTGCTCTCATCCGATTCCGTTCAATTTATATTTAGATCGTCGTCAAAGCACAAAACGGCTAATTTAATTTCGAAGCTATGAAAAAATGTCCGTATCATGAGAAAACGCCGCGATAAGTCATAAATAATTCATCCCGCGCGCTCGAGGCTACGCAAACTCGATGAAGAAGAACATCGAATTTTATGCGTTGTTGCATTTTAGATAAATCCGCAAAGATATCGGAAAGTTGGTGATTAAACGCGAATAAGATAATCTTAATCTTGATCTCGTAATTATATTCCGGTATAAACAGTTT
Organism: Trachymyrmex septentrionalis; assembly: GCF_001594115.1. Classification (NCBI taxonomy): domain Eukaryota; kingdom Metazoa; phylum Arthropoda; class Insecta; order Hymenoptera; family Formicidae; genus Trachymyrmex; species Trachymyrmex septentrionalis. The sequence goes on from NW_017305611.1 coordinate 2,662,676, forward strand.
TCATTACTTTTAAATTATTAATTATAGTTTCCCACAATTATTTAATATTATTTTAAAAATTACGGCAACGTTTTATTAAAAACGTTTTATCGCGTATAAAAAGGAATTTTGGCAAACACTGCTATATAGATATTGCAATAAATTTAATTTTAATAAAATAAACATTTTTCTAAAAGAGATATTTTATAACGTTCAAAAGATAATCGATATATTCATATCACGTTATTATTTTTGTTACAATTTATTATTTGTACATTACGATAAAATTTAATTAACTTAATAAAATATACTCGGGAAAATATTAATTTTTTGCTCTTTTAATATATTCTACACTTAATATTCTCCGTTTCAAAACGTAGTCATCCAACATTCTTTAATCGCAAAAACTTCGTATCTTTGGTTAACGTATTTAGTCATCGACAAACACGTGTGTGCTCAAAAAAATGTTATTTTTATATCAGACCAGGAACGACGAGAAGCGAAGGAACCACTTAGCCTTGACTCTGTCGAGTTACGAGCTTCCCCGATTATTAATGTGAGCATTATTGTGCCATTACGTAACGCGTGGTTATCTTCGACGAGCAACAAAGGAAACAGTGCCTATCTTAACGGGCCATTGTTACTCGAATAATGGCTTATGAAACGAATAGCGTAATCCAAAGGTAGGCGCATATAACGACGAAAAACTCGTTGTGGCTGTCGTAACTCGTTGCCAATTCTCGCCGGTCTGTATTGTGTATCGGAAACTCGTGCAAACTCTAGGAATTGATTTGACGATTGACAAACCGATCCCCCTCGCATGAGAACGTATATCCATTTTGTGCAAATAAGTGAAGGATTTTCATATTTATTCGAGATATGAAAGACATTGAAATTTAAATTAAAAATAAAGTGAAACTGATATATAATAATTTTTCTCCAATTAAAACATTTTCTTCAATAAAATCTATTTAAGCTAGACATTTGTAAAAAAAAAAAAAGATCTTTTTCCTTAAAAGATTTCTCTATTTTCTATTTCGCGTGAGAAACATCTATCCCTCGAGATCTGCAGGGTAATTTAATTAAAAAGAAAAAAAAAAAGAAGAAGAGCCTTTGATCGCGTGAAAGATCCATAGAGATCACCTCTCACTCTATGTACAAGGAAATCATTTGTCAACCTCGCACCCGTACTTTCAACGGAGGCATTCGTCCATTTTTCGGGTGGCCTTTTTTTATTCAGCCTCGACGCATGTGTCACTGCCACGTGGCGGACCCCGCTGACCTTGAATAGTCAGCGAGACACGCCGGTCGATGGAGATGTCCGTGGGATGTATACGTGTATATATACCGGGCTCGAAATGCAAATGAGACGCTTCCACGAATTCATCGATGCTAATGGTATGATAATGTATGACGAGATTCGCGAGCTATTTCGTCAAACAGAAGTCGATTGTTGCAAATAACATCTTACAAATATACATGCAGCACAATAATAAGTAATATCTGATGTCAAATTTCAGCTCCCTTTTACGTAATCTCATTCCAAAGGGATCTCCCTGTCTCGTCTCCTGCAAAGTCCAGCCAATTGTCCGTTATGTCATCGACAGCGTCGAAAAATATAATAAGATTCTTTGAATTTACTTGTCGGAAACAGTGAAGTATTCCTGAATGCGTACTTATTGTTCTCGCCGATAACCATCTCGAGCGGCGTGTGTAACGCTGTACGTTGAAAATTGCGAGATAAAATTGCGACGCGCGGACAGTAAGGCCGCGTGACGGGAATCGGACCGTGAAGGAATGAACACCAATGGTGTTTGCATCTACCCATAGATACCGTCATCGTAGATTCAACGGAGCAGCAATCTGGAGGTAGCCATCTGATATACATCGAGACACCGATGGGCCGTCTGAAGGTTAAATCGTGCGTCGTCAACTGGGAACGATACAACCGGCACGGCGCGGTGAGCCCTCGTGAACTCGAAGATGTAGCCCGATGATGGCGTTAGGTCAAGGGTCCGCTGAATTTTCATGAGAGTCACGCCGGTACGGGGAATAAAAATGTTTCGCGTGTCGCGCCAAGTGCAAAATCTGCATTACACGATGAATAACAACCGTATGCATGCGAACGATAATGGGCGAAACGTCAATTTGCGCCGCGAACTTGTAAATTGCAATGTTTCTGAAACTTCTCCTTTTACGTCATTTTATGACGTAAACATTACAGTTCTTGTGGAAGTTTCTTCGTAAAATTAAAAGATGTCTAGTTCGAACAATCGAATATACACAGCTGAATATTATTTTAAAACGTTTTTTTTTTTCTCTTCCTTTCGTTCCACTTCCACGAATTTCTATTATATAACTTTAAGAATCAACAAGCACAGCAGTAGAGATTGTTATTTTTGTAAGGTGCGCAAAAAAGATTGCTAAGTGAAATAAAAATTTTAATCGTTCAACTTTTTAGGAATTTCGAGGTACGTGTGGATAAAAAAAGAATGTCTCTGACGAATTAATAATACAGAAATCTTACAATGGGCGGTGGAATCGGAAATGGTTAAGATCCTTTTCGAACGAATAGAATTAAATTTATTGGCTTCATCGTGGCGCGACCGGTGGAACAAGAGAAACATATTTCGCAATAGCGTGACACTGAACATCGAGTACATGACGAGCTGAGTCATCTGCGTTTTGACTCGAACGACGCGTTCTACGGACAATAAACTTTATGCCGGTTGCTACGGACGTAAAATGCGGGTCCATCGTGACAGCACGAACGTAAGAATATACCGTGGAAAATAAAAGTCACGGAGAATACAAATATAGTATATTCCATTTCCAGCCTCACGGCTTATCATCGAGTAACGATGAGAGCGCAAAGTCATGCGAATATAAAAATTATACTCGTGGATTAAAAATTAATTATAAAATTCGGGAAACGGGGGAAAAAAAACCGAACGTTGCATCGTTTCGAAACGAAAATGACGAAACAGAGCTGACACAGCTACGTAGACGTACAAACTTTAATGTGACTTTAATATGACGATAGTTACGGTTTCGAAAAATAAACGTCTTTATTATAATTTATGTCACAGATATTAATTAAAATCACTGGTATTAATTAATAGAATTTCGTGGAACGAAATTGAAAAATATTTTGCGGTCAAAGCGACCGGTTCGGTTCGACTGTATTGCCGCTAATTAAATTTCTACAAAGCGATGTTTCTCGTAAATTGCGAAAGCCGCATGTAAACGGCATATATGTCCGAACGATTCCGCAACGTGACATTAATTTTGTCCTCTATACATAACGCGTCGGGGTCGTCTAGAGGTTGGCTGGTGTGGAATACCGGGGCCGATAAACACACTTCCACACTGGCTGCTCTTTATCTCGCTCTTTCTCTCACCAATACAAAATGCGGGTCCGCGGTGTTGAGTCAAGGATACGAAAGTGATGCACGACTTCCAGCGTGATGTGTCTCACCTTGAACGACTGGCGGAATTATGGTTGCAAGCCACGCGTCGGCGGGACAAGTGCGTGGGAGTGGATCTCCGATCGACGAGGAATGTCCCCAAGATCCGTTCCAGGAAATTTCATTTTTGTAACACCGATATGCACCTGCGGGGAATGCGAGGAACGTGGCGGTGACCGCCGGAACTGGGGCCGACAATTATAGAAATACAAGAACGCTGGCGCAGTCAAGTGTTTCGCAAAGTGTATCGATCCTCCGAGATTTTCATTTATTTCTTAAAAGATTACGCAAGTTGGTAGTAGGTTACGACGCAATAAAACTGAGAACTACACGTACTCCCTTGATTATCTTTCGATCGAGGCGCTTTTCTGAAATGAAAATAAGATCTCAATATAAGTACCCGATAACACGTGAGTGAAGATAATTTTAGTAATCTCGGTGAATACGATTACGCTAAGCTATAACAATTTGTAAATGTTATGAAACACGATCGGCGTTATCACGAAATATGCTGATCGAGTGTCGCATCGGAGTGTAATGCTCAGCGAAGATATTACGTAGTACCTGTACGATAACCCGTATTAACCGTCCGACACCGTTTGCGGTGACGACGACCGCAAGACTCCGTCCGCGGTGCATCGCCGACTGAAACGGATCGTTCGTTTTTTCCGTAGTCGGAAACCGCATCGCGAAAATCATGAGTCAAAGATGAGGGGGCAAAAGGGTAAAGGAACCCGCCGCGCGACCGCACGGTCCGCAACGGGAAAGGGTGAACGACGCCGGGGACCCCCGCTCTCTCGTGGACGTTGAATTATCACCGTGGGAGCCTATAATCGTTAATTCAAGGGCCCGTGTGTCCTTGGCCTGGCCCCCTTCAGCCCTTGAGTTAAACCGCGGCACGGCTTTCCGTGCGGCGTGCAGAAAACACAATCCATTTCGAGCGCGGTGTCGCCGAAATGGAAAAACGCGCGCGGGACGACGAATAAATTTCGACGGAAATTCTCGCAAGTTTGGAATTAGTGATTCGCCTGATTTTCTACCGCGACACAGAGCCAGAGAGAGAGAGAGAGAGAGAGAGAGAGACTGCCGAGACTCGAATGCAAACGAGGATGACGAACGGAATCGAATAAGTAATCCTTATAAGCGCGCACGCTTTTCTCGTCGACGTTTACGATCGCGATCGTCAATCATCGCGAGTTAAAAGCACAATTTGTATCCGACGATACGATACCGTGGATGGGATAAAACCGAACATCCTGTTCCAAACGGGCGGCCGCGTTCCGGACGTTCGTTGCTGTACAAGCGCGCCCTCCGCCCGACCGAGATACGATCGTCCTAAGTGCCAGGAGATATACGGCCTACGATTGGCATGCACGAAGCCATGCCACTTACATGTACGCCGGTATCCTCTACATCGTCCTCCTCTCTTCGTCTTCTTTTCCTATTCACCGTCCCTCTCTCTCTCTCTCTCTCTCTCTCTCTCACACACATTCTCTTTGTCGAGAGGGTTCTCTTGTCGAACATTGCTTTGCGACGTCACGTGAACGCAAAGACCGATCTAGAGCGATCGGGAAAGCGGCAGATGAACTTTTCTAGCGATTTCTAAATCATTCGGAATAAAAATCTTGGACACACTCCAGATATAAGATTTAAAAAAAAGAAACTGCTAAAATAATTGAATCGAGAGATTTCGATACTTGAAGAAAGTCGCAGGTTTCTTCAAATTTTCCAAATTTTAATTCTCCATTCGCCAACCGAGGTCTTAAAACCACACCATCGATATTTTAATTGTAAATGTTGATAGATAAATTCTGCGAAAAAAAGAAATAGAATACCACCTGACTTCTACGATCGTAAAAACTCGTTGTCACAGCTTTGACGAGTACACCACGCAAGTACAAGATTTCTTTCAGATTTTTATATAATCCGGAATAATAAAAGATTTACTTTGTTCCGCGCGAAGACTTGTATTGCTTGGAAGAGTCACGTCGCCGGCGGAGGATTAAGATAAAATAGCTAATTAAAACTATATTATATAATCGTGCACACACATCTTCGTTCCAAAAACTTCATTTCGACTGAAATTCCAAAGGCA
>NW_017305611.1:2668316-2675155 GCF_001594115.1 Trachymyrmex septentrionalis
ATAATCGTGCAGACACATCTTCGTTCCAAAAACTTCATTTCGACTGAAATTCCAAAGGCAAAAATATTCTATCTACGCCACTGGCGTTGTATCGTGTTCGAAGCCACCGTGCGGTTACTGAACTCTCCACGAAATTAACGTCGCACCTGGCCTGAATTAAATTAACGCCGAACGATAAAAGGAGGCGAGAGGACGATCAAAGGAAGTGGCGCGAGAAGAGGCTCGGAGAAAGAGGAAAAAGGTTGTCGACAGACAGGTCGATGCGCGACCGAGCTATACATCTTTAAAATTATCATGCAACAAAGCTATGTTATTTTAATCTGACTTAGCATACAAGAGCTTATTTGATCTCTAGTAGTTGAGTGGATAGAATTCGTGCGCCTTTAACTATTTACTCAGACATTCGTCTCTTCGCCGAATTTAGCAAGATTTATAATTAAATCAAGAATTCGTATTTAGCCTTTATCGACATCTTTCAGCAGAATCGTCAACGACGGTATTATCGATACTGTACATCAACCGCCACCAAATAAATTATACAAGTTAATTATACCTAAATGATCAGCATCGCGTTCGAACGCGTTTTAATAATTAATCAGAAATCATAGTAAATTACAGTAGAAATTCGAAACAATTCAAACGTGATGAAAATGAAATAGTCGACGGCCCGCTTAAGCTCGCATTTAAAGTGGTCCTTAGAAATTACGATTCGGTTCGTAACTCGTTCTAAAACCCCTTCTGTCTAATCACTTATGTAAAGCTGGATTATCATTCGCGTGTTCCCGGAGCACCCAACACCCAGCACCCTTCACTCCGATCGTTCTGTATTACGCACGAAGCACGCACGCGGCCGATGAACTCGCTGCAGAATTAACGTCGCACCTGACCGAATTAAATTGATACCGTGCGGCGATAAAAAAAAAAAAGCACAGAGAAGGCGGAAGAAAAGCGATGGGCGAAGGGAACGCGGGATACTGAAGGGAAAATAAATGGCGCCGTACTGACGTCGCTGTCGTACAGCCCTTACGCAAGTCGATCGGGGGGTGGCTTTATACCGACGTTAACGCCGGCATCGTTTACTCAGGGGTCTCATGGCGGCGACTCACGAAACAAGGGAGAAACGTCGCATAATGTGACTAACGTAATTAAAGTAGCGACAAGGCCTATCCGCCCACGCCCTTCCGACTTCCTTCGTCGCGCTCGTGCTCATACCTGCTACTCGAGGTACTATAAACGAGAAACTCGAAAGTCACCCACAAGGGGCATTGATTTCGTCAGCACTCCGCGCGAGATAAGGGCTCGTGCGACAGTCACGCTCCCTTCGCGCTGCGAAATATATACGAGTAAGTACCTCCAGGGATAATTATTAAAGCCACCGTGACCAGTTGCACTGTTCGCGAACCGTCCTGTAGTCGTAAATATATTTTAATATCTCGCTAATATTTCAAAGTTTTTGCCGCAGTGTTCGAATGAAACATTGTTGACAATAAATGCTTGTTACTATTCTAAATCATACATTTACTTACTAATAGCACCTATTTGCGTCGGGAAAATAAACCGATACATCTGTGCGTAACTTTAACTCTTATTTATAATTTTATCCCTCGTTTAAAATATCACGATTTTTTTTTTTTTTTTTTTTACCAGTAACCCCACCACTCTTTTCAAGGCGCTATTCGAGAGGGGAATCAGACCTTGAACTAAATTTCTTCCGATATGCGATAGCGGATATCGGTTTAAAACTATCGCCACGGTCGAGTTTGAAAATCCGGTCGGCGGCGGAGGCTACCGGTTGGACCACTTTGGCTGCATCGATTCACGATCAGATATCCCGCCGTCGAGAAAAAGCCTCGCGAAAGTGATTCCGGGCACGCGTCTGTTCACGTCGCCAATTAATTCCTGTCGGCTGCTGCGGCCCACGGTCACGACTAGCGCGATTTTTATTTGGCCCATGCTTTAGCCGGCTGATGCGTGTCTCTCAAGCAGGTGCACGATATCCGCAACCAAACTATAACGAATCGCAGGACGTACGTAAGTAAGGAACGGCTATATTTCGGCATTACGAGAAAATTAAGACATTTGTAATTCGTAGGAGAAACGCAAATCTTAAATATGTGTTTCACAGCAGTTTGAATTAACAGAATTCACTTTCTCTCGAAATATGTGAATATTTCGACTCGAAGTTTCTAAATTTAAATCAGACAGAATGATCCATAAGAGATTAGCATCGGAAATTTTACATCGTTGATTGCGTCGAGAATTTTTAAAATTTTTCTAATTGTTCAATTTTTAAATACGCGTTTTACGCAATCAATAATTAAATTACCTCCAACTACTTTCCCCTCTTCCACAATCACGCTAATTAATTCCTTATGTATTTTTCTTGATAACAGACGCTCCTCCGTCGCATCGGGACTTTAATTTACGATCCGTGCGCGGCTAGATGAGAACGACGTAACAGGTCCTATCGTTTTATCGCAGTATTTACGTTCTATTATTCTCGATGTTAGCTCGTATATCGTCGGTCCGTTAAATTCCAAGATCGGAGAGGACGCGGGGGGGTGAGAGAGGAAAACGCGGCGCGGCGGTGAGACCAGGGAGGAGGTGAGTATACCAGGGACATCGTGGTAAAGGTACCCTCACGACCAAGTAATGGGCCATTTATTTTCACTCGTTGACCCTCGCCGAGACTAATGTGTCTCAGCAAGCTTTTTCGCATCCCTTGGCGGTGCGCCTTCGCGTTCCGCCACTCAAGTGCTTTTTACAAGACGTTCCATACACCGAACCAACCTACTATCCTCCAGACTATAAAGCGCACGAGAGTCTGCAACCCAAAATAAAATAGGAGCTTTATCATTCGCTGTTAGTTACTTCGCAAAAGCCAATTACACCCGGAATAGGCATGGGCGAGAAGATAAAGGCGTCAGCGTCGCGAGAGATTCGCAATTTCTCGAAACCTATCCCACGCGTCGTCAATTTGCAGTCGCGCATCGGTCGTGCGAATTGCGAGCATTGTGTTCCCAATCACCGCGCCAGACATCGCGCGGAAACATCGCTCGTCAAGAATTCTATCGGGTTTCCCTTACGGCAAACCGTCTATACGAAAGCGACCAACACGATTTGTAGAAACCTTTACCATCGCGGACAGACAACGAGCGGAGTTTGAACCTTAGCTTAGGGGATGACGGCGGCGGATACCGGGGGAAACTTCGAGGGAATTGAACGCTAGAAAGACTCTCCTACGATGTCTCGGAACAGTGGCTTTCAATCTTTCTTTCGTCGAGTTTCAGAATCTCAAACGTATCTCTCGCATCAAGCACGTTATCGCTGCCACCTAAGATAACAGGATTTTCGAAGAACCTCAATATATCAATGAGTATCAGTTTAAACTGTCCTAAATAAACTTTAGAACTACAAGTGTGGGGAAATCGGGATACACACGATGCTATTTGCTCGAAGGCTGTCAAATCGCGATATTCGGGATCTAACATATTATTTCTTGACAAGATAAAAAATATTTCTTTCCAAATTTATATTTAAGGCTCCTCTCCATTGAAGCAAATAGTGCTATTTTTTATAGCAAGTATTTGTACGAAACGAATGAATATATTACAAGATAAGGTATTTTTTCTGTTTGCAATATGATGCGACGTTGACGTACGAATTATTTTCAAAAAAAAAAAAAGAAAAAACCCGAATGAGTACCACTGCGTCCTAAGGATGGACAAGAGGGTGAAATCGGCTTCCACGAGAAGAGGAAGAAAGAGGGCAGGTGACGGGCGTACCGACGCGAGATGAGGCGAAACGAGGCGAGAGAGGGTTCGCCACGGTGATTTCCCGCTTAGAAAAGCGGCGCGCACGGTTCGTCATTCGGCTGGAAGCTGGCCAAATGCACTTAGCCTTCTATCAGGAGCCCTTCTGTAAGTGCCCTCCCGTCCTGCAGCACCTCCGACACCGTCGTCATTCGGAGAACGCAGGCTAGATAATCCTCGTATTTACTGCCGCAGATAACGGTTGGCGTATCTCTATGGCATCCCCATAGCGTGCGCGGGCCAGGCCTTTCTGCACGAGCGCGATCTCTTCTTCTCGCGCGTAAACACAAAAACAGGAAAGCTTTCATAAAAGCTTTCGCGACCGTTGGCTGCCATCCGGAAGACTCGCCCCTTTCCTCATCCCCTTGGAGAAGAATCGCCGACAAAAGACGGGCAAACACGAGGGACCCCCTCGTTGGGTCGCGAAGGGAGTCGGAATAAAAGCGCTTCTTAAAAAGGAACGCGTGAAACGTGCATTAAGTATTTTTCCTACCTTGCTTAAAATAAAAACCAACCAGGGGAAGAGTAGAAATCTTCTTCAAAGAAGGTTTCAGCATTTTTTAAATAAGAGGTATCCATGTATCTCCCGATTACGTAATCATGACGAAATTGCGTAATATTATATAATATGATTCAGGATTTAAAGTTCAGAAACAACGAGTTCGATACGTTACAAGATGTTTATAAAATTCGATAACTACGAACTTTTTAAATATTGAGTCATTCAAAATTAAGTTAATTAGTATTTTATTATTTTTATCATGGCAGATGTAATAATTAAAAAATGTAATAACATTTTTTGAAATTATTAGCTTATTTCTATCTTGCGAAAACAATTCTAAATTAATTGTGAAATATTTGTATCTTTCTTCTCTCTCTCTCTCTCTCTCTCTCTCTCTCTCTCTCTCCGTCTCTCTTACAAATTATTCAAGATATTTCGAGACTTATCGAAAGAGATAATGTCGGGATAACGTCTCGTTCGATCGAACGAAAAATTCGAGATAAAAAGATTCTCCGTAACCGGAGAAGACAATTCTGTAGCGGCAACGCTATAACTAGTACAGGGCGTTTATGTTTCCGCTGACGTTTATTTGGCCGATTTAGATGTTTACCAAACGAGCGATGTCGCGTGCAGCGAGGACGGATAAATATTTTTGGTGCTCCGACGATGATTTGTTTTCCAGCACGGGGGAGGCGAATCAACGGCGTGCCAACACCCTCTGGAAAAACGATGTCTCTCTCTCCGAGTGCGAGACGGCATTGCGGACGATCGCCAGCGATTCTCTCCGAGTGGGTAAACAGATAGGGATACACTGGATAACGACAGCGAACGATATGTAGTCTCACTCATCAATCGGTAGAGAAATGTAACTCGATAAAATTGAGTATTATAGTTACTGCGATTTTCTTCCGTTTCACCGCGAATGTACGTTTATGGATTAATCAATAATATATTTCCTGCGAATGGATATACCGTAAAATAATTTCCGGATGTAAGTACCGATGAAGAAAATCACAGAACAAATCGCGCTTTTTATTATCGCGTATTATACGCAAAAATCTTCGCGAGAGGATCTTCGCGTCGCGAATAATGACAACGGGAGTTTCGTCTCGCTATACGCACGCTTTATCTTAATTCGTGCGAACTCCAATTTAAGCGAAATCGCCCTTTTTTTTTTTTTACAGTCGATCTGTTTAATGACGGGCGCTGCAATGGGGCATGAGAGACCGGGAAGAGACACCGTTACGGATATTACCGTAAGAGAGTCGGGATCCGAGAGTAAAAAGCTTGCTCCCCCACGCCGAGGAAAAGGGCGGCAAATGAAACGCGACGCTTATAATCTTCCTATCTCGCTTCTTAACCTCCATCCACCTGGGTCATCCACCTCACAATGTCTTCTACTGGTGTCCCACCTGCTTTACTTTCCGCCGACTGTAATTCAACTCGACACTCGCGCGAAAAAGCTTAGCGCCGAAAATAAGCGGATACGAAGGATGAAAAAAATGAAACGGCGCGCGGCGAACTGATAAATGATTCAAGACGAGCCGACGACGATCCATGATGGTTAAATTTTATTCCTCCGATGGACAATCCTTCGGTTAACCTTCGGTCATCTGATCTTCACGAACGACCTTGCGCGTGGAATCGAGAAATTCAATACGTCGAAAGGCGTCTCGCGGTGAACGATAAAATTAGTGGCACATAGAAAAACATAAGCAGTAAGACCTGAACGGTAAACGAAATCGGCCAATCACGGCCGAGAACGTGAGAAAAATAACGTAAGCAATGCGCAATAAAAAATATTAATTTGCTTACTGCTTACGCCTTACCACTTGTACTTCTTCTACGTGCCACTAATTTAATCTCTGTCTTATGACTCTGTCTTATGGCTAATTGTCTTGAACAGGCGAGCGATTTCAAAGCACGGCTCGAATAAAGTGAGATTACGCGAAAGTGAAACTCCTTTTAGAAGCGTGAGAAAATACAATTACATATCAGAAACGTCGCGCAGTAAACGTCGCGGTACGAGAATGCAAGATACGCATGCTAATTTTTGTGCGGATAAAATACGACGTAGAATTAATATAACTGATATGGAGATGACGTGCGCGAGAATTTTCAACGGACGGAGCAAAGCGTGTATACGCGCGGCGACTTCATTCATTATTAATATCGATGTCAGCGTACACGAAGATACATACGTGATCAAAATAGGAATAATGCACGATCGCAAAACAGCCAGTTGCGGCATACCAGTTGATTGAGAAAAATGCAGCGAACGTACCTGTAACAAAAGAAAAAAAATCAAGGATGATACGATCTGCCCGTAACGCACGCAATGAGATTTTTTTTTTGCATCTTTTTTCTCGAGTCAGTAATTACAATAGCGAATGCAAAACGCATCGTAATCATTTGCGTATAAATAGGAATCTGAGATAAAACCGTCATTTCTTTTCTGAAACGTAATAACAGTGGTAATAACAATTTACATTAAAAAAAAAAAAAAAAAAAAAAAAAAAAAAAAA
>NW_017305611.1:2675255-2678126 GCF_001594115.1 Trachymyrmex septentrionalis
AATAGATACGGATATTTTTTCTCCTTATTTTTTCTCTACGTTTCTGCTTCAAACACATTTCATCTTTCTTTCATCAAGATTATTGCACAACTTTAATCGAGTATAATAAGGACTCGATATGTAAAACGAGATTAAATGCTAAACGTATCATATAATTCGCAATTCAGATTCCGCGATACGCCATACAATAAGCAGTAATCACATAACGCTCGATTCTAGCAATTTCCCATTAACGCCTCTTTCATCCTCTACCACCAGACTACTAACCAGATCAAAGATCAGCATAATCGAAAGATATCGACACTTTCCCGCATCGGCGACAGCAAGTACGTCTCATACCGGAAGCGAAGAGAAGAGAAAGACAAGGGAGAAACTTCTCTGGAAGGTAGAGAAGGCGCGAACAGGCGTCTCAACGTATCCCTCGATGTATTTTCCCTTCGCTCTCCCCCCATCCAACTTTCAGCGGGTTTGCTCTACCACGGCAAAGTGGAAAATCTCTTTTGTAAGCCCGCGCGCGCGCTTCCGCTTCTCTCGCTCGCTTATTTTAATATTTGAGCAGGCGAGCGAGCTTCCGCGGAAAAAGCGTTGAAAGCACCGAAAGCACCGAAAGCTAAAAGGGACTTTGAACGCGCTTCGGCGTTCCCAGCAACCGGCTGTTACTGCGCTGCTGGGAGCTCCACGTGTTCGTATACGCGCGCGAGAGGGTGTCTGGAGGGGGGGGGGGTGTACCATGTGCGACATGAATGCCCGCGTGACGTCGTCGCGTGTAATTCCGAATTCATGGAAATGAGGCCGTGGATCGTGTCGGAAAGTCGGATCCTTTTTCCTCTCTCGTTCTCTCTCTCTCTCTCTCTCTCTCTCTCTCTCTCTCTCTCTCTCTCTCTCTCTCTCTCTCTCTGCCCCAGATCGAGTTTCGTCTACGTCGGTATCTCCGAACGCGAGCGTGTCGAAAGAACGTGCGTTTGCATGGCGGAGAATCGATTCTAACGCGGCAGGTAAAATGTCACGGCTTTTCGACGATATTGGTTTTCCGATCGTGCACGGCGTTTCCATCGGACTGTAAAAAGTGACTGAGCGTGTAATGAGCCCCAGACCAGCCGAGCGTATTGCCCCGATAAATGTATCCCCTAAAATTCTGAACGCGGGAGAGAGAGAATAGCGGGAATGTGCCACGTCCGGTCTATTACGTAGAAATGAAGGTACACGAGGATGTGAAAAGCGTTTCCACCGAATTGCGAGAATAAAACCGCTTTATTCCTGAGAGAGAAGTATTTCAATTTAGGAAATATAATTCTCTCGAAAAATTACCCGACACTAAAAGTACAGGCGGGGAGATGTCGAATAATAAAATCTGGATGCAAATCGAGAATTCGAATATTTTATTCATTCGTGTATTCCAGTTCATAAATCCATTATCGAAAATATCTCGTTGTTTACGTTGCCGCAACATTGAATAATCCCAGAGGGAAGCAAATGATAGCCGAAGTGGAAAAGGAAAAAAATGATAACCAAGGCGGACGAGTTATCGAAAAAAAAAAAAAACGCGTGATTCTCCAGGCGCGCTGACACAATTTGCGAACACACGTCGCGTTATCATTCCATATTTTCTTCACTTTATTCCCCGTCGCATTTGCATATACATATTTATGCCGGCGCGGCGTGCCGGTGGTGCGAGCACGAGCGGGCGCCTTCAACGCGGGCATAAAACAGCGTGTAACTCCGTCGAATAATTCCATTAAATTATGGTCGGGAGTCGGGAGTCGGGTTGGTTCCTTGGATGGTTGCTTGGATGGTTGGTTGGTTGGTTGGTTGGTTGGTCGGTTGGTTGGTTGGTTGGTCGGTTGGTTGGGAGTTCGCGCGCGAATGCAATAACATTTATACGTCGTCTGACGACGGGGATAGAGTTCGGAGATAAGGTTACAGAGCAACATCGTGACTCGGTCGGTCCGTTTTCTTCCCGCGAATTCGCGACCGCAGCGGGGAAACACCGGATCTGAAATACAAGATGCTAATTGCTAAATTGGGGGATGTATACCAGATTCAGCCAGGTTTATCCCCTTGGTCCCGGTATACCGGAGGCGCGTTTCCTCTCGAGGACTATCCTTTTCCTTTCCTCCTTCTCTCTCTCTCTCTCTCTCTTTCCTTCTCTGACTCTCATTCGAAATTCCCCCATCGCGAAACCGTTGAATATTCAAACTTCGTCGTCCTCGGAAAAAGCACGATAAACGCGAACTCGACCGACTGCAACTCCTTTCCCCTTTATGCGGAAAATAAGAGAACCCTGATCCCTTGTTCGTCGCCCCCTCCCGCCTGATGCCACGATGCCACGGAAGTTTCCGCATCATTGGCCCGATTTGCTCTTCGAACAACCAATGTCAAGTGCTCAAGATCAATACGCGGCGCAGTTTAATCCATTCGGATAGTCCGCGCACGATTTACCTTGCGCGTTGTGTTGGCTTACTGCCTGGTAGCACATGCTATCGATTGAAAATTCGCTTTATCCGGCGTAACAATAGACGGTATCACGATAATTGGCTGACGTTTAATGGGAGCGTTCGATTGTATTTTCGGTTGCTAACAATAACCATCCGCGATGATACGATACGGTGCCGCACGTGCATAATTAGGATCGTTATAACGATACACCGATAACAACGGTAATAATACTAATAATAAAAATAATAACAGCACACAGTTCAGCGTAAAAAGAAGTACGTAGACGGGCTACGAAGTAAAACGCAGCCGACAAGTTATATTCTGAAAAGTTATTTCGCTTCTTTAATAGCGAAGGATTGTAAACAAAAAAGAAAAACAAAAAAAGAAAAAAAATCAATCCTTTTCTCCGCTTAATTAAACGCGTAATTCTGCTTT
>NW_017305611.1:2678226-2688876 GCF_001594115.1 Trachymyrmex septentrionalis
AAGATAAAAAATCAATCCTTTTCTCCGCTTAATTAAACGCGTAATTCTGCTTTAGCTCTTTCATTTGGCTCTTTCTTCCAATGCGTTGTACCTTTTGCAAATAAACAAGGCTGTTTATTCCGTATTTCCGATCCATCCTGCAATATTTTGCCGCGTAACGAATGACACGAAGAAAAATGGTCACGGCGTACCCGACGGTGTCGGCGGGCTTCGAGCGCCGTGCGTTTTATCGTCGAACATTTTTCGGTGCTATGGACTCGCGTGGCCTTGCCAGTCGCAAAACAACGTTGGCCGATCGTAAGAAAACCACGGCCGGTTATATCCCCAGCGCGAGAACACGCATCTCGTTAAGTGAGAACAAGCGCCGCAAAAGGTACGTACGATTCTCCTCTTACGGCCTTCGGGAATGAAGCCCTAAGAGCTTTAAAGGACTCGCAGGCTTCGTGGAAGGCGTTGCAAGAAAATAATTTCTTGCCAGCTGCGCGACCGGCGCGAAGAGAGCCTCGTCGTAATTTCCACCGTAACAGAGTCATTACTCGTCGTACAAAGTGAACCTACTCATTCCTCTGCCGCACCGCACGCGCGATAAAAATATCACGCGTGGAAATCGAAAGACTTCCATCGCCGTTCAATTCGTCCTGAACTGAATTTCGCAATCGTCGCAATTATTTAATTTCTTTCGAAAAATCGCCGACGTCACTTCGTAATCCCACATTAACTTGCACATCGATAGAAATACAATTCTTTCGCTCGCTTAAGACGAATGGGGAGCCAAGAGCGGTTGCCGGATTTCTAAGAGTTTCATCGCTGTCGGTCATTAGATTGGATCAACGTATTTCGCCATCGTGGACAACTTAACGTTCGTTACAGGGTAAAATTTTCCGACGGTATTTCGCCACGTGTGCGTGTGTGAAGCTATCGCGCATTCGTGCGCGTAATTGTATTTGATCGTGTCCCGTCGTCGATCTAACAAATTATCACTAATAGCTGGTATGAAGCGCACGAGGGGGTTCTCAACCAGATACCGGCCGATATGTAGGCGTTGCGTAGGCGTCGTATTATGCAAGCAAATTACTCGATCGTAGAAACTACCGCTCCCGGTGATACAAGATACGACGTCGGCGTCGTTTAGGATCAGATAAACGACGCGGCGAACTTAATGCCCGCCTGCCTGCTCGAGAGGCCGCCGTTTACGTCAGAAAAATGTATCGATCCGAAACGCGCCTCGAATAAGAGATACGCGCGGGACGTATAAACTAATGTTGGGATGTGATAAACGTCGCCGGGGAAAATTCGCGTAACGGCACTCCTATATAAGCCTTTCGAGGACTAATACACCCAATTCAAATCACTCGTTTCAGTCACGAGAAACGCGAGAAGGAAAAAAGACTGTAATTCACGATGCTATTTTTTATACACGCCACGTTCCGCGTTATTATGATATCATACTCTCCCATGATCACTTTTAATAAACTGTACGAATGACATAATCCAAGTTAAGCTGTCGAAAACAAGATTCATATTGGACGTGTGAATTCTTCTACTTGATATTCTTTCCTCGCAAAGTTGCGCAAGTAATTTAAGACACCTCTCATACGTCTCATTGCGCGCGTTATCTCTCGGAAACGCACTTCAGCTAAAAATGAATAAACTTTAAACCGGAATATGAAAAGGGGTCGGCGCTGGGGCGATCTCGAGATCTCTACGGCAGCGGCGCTGATCGGGGATGACGTTACACGACTGAAACCGCTAATCTGGATGAAAATTGCTTCCGAGACCGCAGATAGAGTAACGCGCGAGCGCAGGAGCGGGGCGAGCGGGACTGTCAACGGCAGAGACCGGCCCGGTCTCTCACCAGCGAGGAGAGATTAGTCGCAAACGCGTTTGTAATGCCATGTAAATCCCCGCGATTCGTCGTAAGTCCATTAACAGCGCCGGTGGAACACGACCGCCGGCGATGCACCGACCGGAATACCATTATCAGCGCGGTAAACAAGTTTCTCGACGTCGTGCTCCTATCTCTCTCCCCCCCCCCTCTCTCTCTCTCTCTCAACGAAATCGAGTTGTCTGCAGATTTCCAGGTATTGCTTCCTGGCCGCGTTCCAAGTCTACGCCACGTTATCCCCGAGTTATCCGAGTCGTCCTCGCGAGAGAAGGACGCCGTTACCGATCTTCGTCGATCGATCGCGTGAGAGAATGTGTATACGTATACGTATATACTATATGTAAGTATGCGCTCCTCCGATCGATTACAATTTTTCAACGCCCGTTTCTCGAGCATCACGTGGATCGACGACTTTCCTTACCTGTGTGCCTTTCCACTAGCCGAGGTTCGGCTGTTGACTTTTTACCGAATCAGATCTGGCACGAGGATCGTTTCGTTTACACTCCACGCGTGAAAGAATAATTGCGGCGAATAAAAGCACGCGTCGGTGAGGCGGAAAATAAGTGTGAGAGATTTAAGAGTTATTAAAAATGTCGGGAAGCAAATATTTGCGGCCACATTCTTTTCTCGGCCTCGTCCCAAATAAACACCGAAATGAATACTTTCCGAGATGATAATTTTTTGCACTCACGGCCGCGCGTATCGAGACAATTTCATTGTGAACCGAACCTACGTCGTCTCCCTTACTAGACACGACGTGGTCCAATCAATTTCTGAAGATCTCGTAAATATTTTTGCTATTTCGTCGATCGTTTGCATACGATCACTTATCAAAAGCGCAATTTTCCATTCCGTAGTAACGAGATTGAAATTAAAAACATTTTATCCTCGCAGATTGGCACACCGTTCTATATCGGAAAAGTTATAAAACGAAACTTCTATTCTCCGCCGCGTATACGAAATAAAAATCAAGCGTGTAGCCGGAGGTAAAATAGTAAACCATTGAGCGCAAGAATCTCCAATATCGCGAAAATAAAAATTTCGACTTCCAATGTGAAATCGAGTTGTTTCACGGATTTTCAGTTATTGTCCCGTGGCGTGATTCTAAATTTCCTCGTCGACGATATTCCGACATTCTTACATAACTGTCGTTTATAATCTCATCTCAGCTGAAAGCTGGCAATATTTTCCATATAGATTAGAACAATAAAATTATGTCGTCGTGTTACTCTCGTTTTCAACCGTAGAAAAAAATGTCGGACCACCAAAAATGTTCCGGAGCGCAGGTATTCCGAGAGTGCTTACGAAGTGCGTACAACTCGAGTGATTAAATTACTATTTTAATGAGTCACGTTAAAAATTTACATTTTCGCGCTGCGAAAGAGCGAGCCTAAATTGCTCTTGGCGCGCAGAGAAGATAAAAATAGTCTCGCTAATTGCATTTAGCGAGCGGAAGGCGTAGCCGACGTGCCGTACCGCGCGAAACACACACATCCGACGGGCTGATCGCGATTTTCCTGCATTACGGCAAATACGAAAAGCAAATTGCAGCATAATTGCGTGCGTTATTAAACGGCGACTTGCGAGACGCCGCCGCCGCCGCCGCCGCCGCACCGGAGCTCGTTTAAAGTTTCTCTTTCGTTCCGTGCAACGATGACGTCTCGCTCGCTCGACGAACCACCGAGGAACCACCGCATCGCGTTGTCTTCGCCTCAAGGTGTACACACGCTTCACCCAGAACGACGCAATTACGCGGCTAATGAAGGAACTTTCTCCGACAAGGTTATCTTCCACGTCAAGCCACGGCCGCAGCGCGAAGACGACGACGGCACGGCCAATGACAAGAGTCGCCCTAACTTCTTGCCGCCTTATCGAAACGAGGCATCGCCGCCTCTATGCAGCCAACCCTTATTTTTACGATCACGCCGCCGGTCACCCTTTCCTCGACTCTCATCAATCCTCCGGAATGAAAAATAACTAGTTTTATCAGGAATAACAATCAATTTTACTACGTCTTATTGTCAGCACGTTCTCCTATTTTAGAGAGTTACTTGTACCACACATAGTGTGGTTAACGTATAAATATACATATTAAAAATTCATTTTATGTGTATTATCATGGTGAACTCTATGAAGAGAAATTAATACGTAAGAAATGCACGAAGGTGCTGCGCATTGTTATTTTAATTCGTACAATCACTTGGATGCCGCAATTGCGATGGGAACCACTGCTTGAAACTGGCAGGCTTAAATGGATATAAGAGCGACAGTACAGAATGAGACTGACCTTGTGAGTGAGGAGCCAACCTGAATTTAATCCTTCGGGGCCGCATTGCCCCGAGATTACACTGGACAGACAAATAACAGTAATAAAAACGCGATGCAGTAGCCTTCGCGTTTTCTGACGTGCACACACACACACACACACACACGTATGTTAATCTGCAGAACGGCAATTAAGCCTCTCGCAACGGATTTTCCATTCAGACGTCCTTACGAGATATTACCGTTCGCTTATGTTAATTTGTCAATTCTTTTTTACTTTATTGCAAAACGTCGGGGTAATGTCGTAATACGTAACTGACATTACACGTAATAAATATAACAAAACGAGAATTGCGTTTCTATTTTTAAGAGCAAGAGAAAAAATTCTACTCTCCGTTCCTCTGATCTCCTGCCACTTCGCGTACATTTAATATTATTATTACTAAGAATTATTACTTACTAATATATATCCGTATGTTACAAAAGAAAAAAGATTAATATGCATTCAGTGATATTCGAGTAGATTCATGATTGTAGAAAATCTTCATGTTGCTTGTCCTGTAACGAGATGCGTTTAACATAGTCCATTTAGCGGCAATCTCGACTGAGTTAAGAAATCGAGTGAGCTCTTGGCTAATTAATACAAACGACCGCCTTGGCTCATGAAGATAGGCATCGCGAGCTATTACATCCCATTTTTGTCCAAGACCGGGTAGAGCCGCCGTTTCTCCCCGTACGTTTATTCTCATTTTCTTCATAAAATGAATCGCCACAGAAATGACGTAACGGCTTTCTATTTTCTCGAACGTGTGTAGTTTTGATTTTATTTGAAAGCACGTATATACACACATGCTTTAAAATATGATATGATAGTACGGGCGATTAAGTTTACATACAGTACGTTAAAATAATGAGGTTCTGATGCTAATTTTATTGTCGATATTGCGACACGATAATATGCGCTACGAAACTAGTTCCAATTACAATAATAACGTCAAGAAAATATGTATATATGTATATATATATATGTATATATAAATAACGGTTACACGAATAGTGCAAATTATGTGAGAGATGGGCGAGAAACCGATCTCAGTATTAATTTGCAATTCGAATGCAATATACACAAATTTGTGCTATTAGATTTATACTTTGCGTGCAAGGCATAACATAACCCTGCTCGTTTTACGAGCACGTTGTAAACTGTTATCGAGATTATCCTGCGTTAATGAATAGCGATCTTGGTCGTTGATAACAGAAATGTGAAAAACATTTGGCAATCTTATCGCTACAAATTTCACCATTCTATTTTATCGTGTAAAAAAATTTTAACATTTGTGCTGATAAATAGCAAAACCATAACAACTATTCGCACAGCTAGCCGCGAATATTTAATTAATTAACACGTAGTGAATGAAAATAAGGTTGGCAAAAAAAAAAAACGTCCCACGCGCGCGAATATTCTCGAGACACATTTCGTTCCTTTAGATTTTTCATTAAACTAATTCCATTAACCACCGAACAGTACGTTGACTATAAAGAACTCTCCGAATAATTATCGAGAAATATTGATCTGATGGGCGGAAAAACGCTGTGAAATAAAACAATTGTAAATCGTGAGATACTACTCAATCATACTAAAATAAGATCATCATCATGTTTTATCAACTTTTCGCTCGATACCCCCCGAATAACAAATAGATGTATAAATAAAAAAAAAAAAGTCAAAATTGAGAATTTAATCGCCGCTGGTAATTTCACGTCAAATGTCGTAACGAATTTCAATTGCGAAAGCCGCTGCACGTTTGCAATGGAACAATTTAAATTCTTTACATAGCGGATACAAAGATCCACGTGTGCTCTGTAATTTATTCCGCGTGTTAACCCCTTTTTTATACCCCGCGACGGGCGAACGTGTAGCTTTAATAACTAGGTATCTACGGTGTCTAAACGAAAGACCACTTTCGAAATATTCAAATCAGGCTTCGTGGAAGCGGCGACACGCACGGTCGATGTATAAATAATTATAGCAGTGACGAATAATTTATACGTAAACGCGCGAGCCTGCGGCTAATCGTACGTTCGTTCGCCCCTCAATATTAGTATGATAATCTGACGTTATCCGGATCAATCGATAACTTTCCCTGTCCTACTGGTGGGGAGAAAAAAAGACGCTACGATCGCGAGAGAGCTGCCTGTAATTATCGATTGAAGTCAATCAAATAATATCGATATAACTAGAAGATTAAGAATATGTATAAGGCAGAAATTATAATCACTTCATTCAACTTGTTGTGTGTATTCGCATAGCGGCAAATTATCGATTACGTCGATATAGACAGATTAAACTACCATCATAAATAACTCAGAAACGTGTTTCACGTCAGTCTTTTTCTTAATCCATTAAATAAATTATTCTAATTTGACTTGAAACCGTCTGTCGGAAAATAAACGAGTAAAATAAGAAATTGATATCTAAGTGACTTTTTCATACGCCCTGAGAGAGAAAACTGCGCTAAAAAAAAATCTCGATACGAACACATTTACTTGAAATATAGTAATTAGAAGATGGTATAAACATAATAATACAAGTCGCGAAAGTAGTCACGCGATATTATAGATAAATCAGATACGCGGTATAAGGAAGCGGATTAAACTATCTTTACGGTGTGTGGAATTGAATGCTGCTTAGGTTATAAGCATCCTCATTAGATAATCCGTCCATTATAGCGGATCCCAAACCACACCGTGGGCGGTCTTGGGAGATGCACAAAGCATAAGGAGTAACGGTCTGGTGTTGAAAGTAAGGAAATTAAGGGATTTTCGTGTCAATGTAATAATCGTAAATTGTACGATGCCTACATCGTTAAATTACACAGATAATAATCCCGACAATGAGATACGGTAGTGTTTCGAGTTTAAGTTGTTGGAATATATTTTTACAATTAATTTCGTTAGGACACTATGAATTGAACAACCATCGATCACTAAACCTGAATATATTTATCAATAGCCTAGAGTCGCTACATGCCTCTTAATTAAGTAATTATTTAACTGAGAAAATAATTATAGTACAATAGGTACTGCGATATTATAAATGTTAAGTGTAATAAAATATTTTGCATTTTTAACTTGATAATTATGAAAGTGTGAAATTTCAAATATCGGTAAACAAACAGAATATAATATAATGATCCTTGAAATTATTGGAGCAATATTAGATTGCCGCGATTGGAAACTGGTCACAATGAAAACTGGTTTGAAATCCATTGGAGAATTTGAATGGTCGAGAAAATATTATGACAGACAAATCTTTTTTTAATGAAAGCAAATCCCTTTAATCGTGCTGTAAAAACATGGTCAACCATGTCAAAGAATCCCGAAATATCACGTCAATAGAACCACTCAGTGGCAGAAAAATATGTCCAAGAAGGCTGCTTTTTTTCGACGGATGGAATTGATTTTTCAACAAGATGTCTACGCGCGGTCTTTTACACACGGCCGTAAGGTCGTATAACGAAGTTACGAGGGACGAGAGTAGGATTAGACAAAGGGCTAAGTAGTTCTGGCGAAAGACGAGTTGGCACCAGACTAGATTGTTCTGCACAGGGGTTACAAGGAGAAAGGAATGAAGTGGACAGGGGTGGACGGATCCAATTATACCCCCTACAATAGGATTAGCTCACCACCGTGCTCGTCGTAACCTCAACGGGCAAAAAGGTGAGACGGGAACCTATATACCATGTGCACGAAACCTTGCCGTAAGGCGAGCGATGTCTTATCGAACTGTCCGTTGGGTGCTATTATGTCCCTGATCTCTTCTATCACGACATTAGCCGGTGATCGATCGTCAAAAGGGAAGAAAATCTGATCCTCCAAACTCATGGACATCACTTTATTCATTTTCTAATCCATCACCCGATTAAACTCTTGAATGCATTATTTTCTTCTAATTTCAGATAAAGAATATTATCAATAAGAATCTCAGTCTTTAACTATTGAGAAAAACAAGAAGAAAGTCTAAATCATATTTTGCAGATCTGCATTAAATATTGAAACCTTCATTAAATGCAAAAGAAAACAGTATATGTAATGAAGTATGCGGTTGCAGATCTGCAGCATCCCAAAATCGGTGCAGAAAAATCAAGAAACAGGGTCAACAGGTTTTCCATGCTCATGTCTCGCTTGATGCGAGCTCTCTTCTAGATAGACGCGTATAAAAAAAGGAGAGAAAACTTTTAATCTTCCCCACTGCAGACTGCAATGAAGAAAGCGAGGAGCTGTTTCCCCCTCAATTCTTGTCGCGCCGCACCGCATCATTCTCGGCGTTGCGAGAGCAAAGAAACCACTCCGACAGATGTTCGACTGCTCGCGAGAAGATGCTCCAGAAGAACTGGTAGTCCTTTACAGCCAATACTCTCGTGTAGGATTCGAGACTCTCAGGAAGGTCTCTCTTGCAGAGACCTCGGAGGATAAATGCGAAAATAATTATGACTTTCTCTTTTTCTTCGTTATGAATCATTCAGTATCACGGATTTATTTTGCTACATTTTAATAAAAAGATGTCATGATGAAATATATAGTAGATAATGGATATAATTAGGTTCAAGTTAAACACAGACATTCGACTTGATATATTGAAAGCGGTAGAGATTTATCTTTTTATTAATTTTTTTATTCTATAGATAATTCGATGAAGAGAAACATTAATATATTAATAAATTTTCGAATCGTAAAGACTTTCGAAGAGACTAAATATTATATCAATGTAAAATAATATATTCAAAGAAAATGTTAATTTTGAAGCGGTTGTTATCAAAATTGGAGTCACGAGATTGCTGCCGACAGAAATAAAGTTGCATTAAATATTCATTGAAGAAAAAGATATTCGTGAAAGACAGAATCTATTGTAATAATATATACAGGGATTATTTTTGATCAATGTCACATTCCGATTTCGCGCTACAGACGAATATATGTACATTCTCTCTCTCTCTCTCTCTCTCTCGCTCTTTAACATGCAGCTAAAACAGCCATGAAGTCTATAATTACCACGGAATCTCAATGGATGAAACGCGATATTCTTCGAATTCAACCGGTGGCTATATTCGACCGAGTCTAATTTTCGTCCATAAATATGAGACACGGATCCGGTGACAGTTCCAAAAATGAGTTCCGCCGAAATTTCTCTACAAAAGCGAAACGCGAGGCAGATTTTGCGGGAAATCACGCGCGCGGATAGAAAGACAGCGTTACACTTTTGATACCTTTTTTACGACTTGGAGGAATAACCGAAGCGGGAGACAGTCCTCGAAAAGAAATAAAGAGAACAAAAGGGATGATGGAATCCTCTCTCTCTCTCTCTCTCTCTCTCTCTCTGTCTCTCTGTACAGAACTTGCCGATTGGTTTAGTGGTTGGACCAGCGGCGAACGTAGACCTGTTATTAAGGTCAACGTGCTTAAAATGTTTTAACCGTCATGGTCTTTACGACGTGGCCACTCTGCGTCGCGCAAATTCCATCCACCTTTCGGTCGATTGCTGTCTCCTTCTCTGCACTCAAGCTTCCGCACAAGCTAACTCCTTCGTTCTTCCGCCAAACGCGCGACGTTCATCGATCTCTACAAAGGCGGTCGCCCGGTAATTGCACATAATCACACCCGTGGTCGTTATAAACGCGAGTCGGCAGATGCGCATTTTTTCCCCTCCCTGAGTGAAGAGAGTCTCTTCACTCGACTCTCTCCGCAGCATCTGCCCCGTCTTCTCTCTTTCTTTTCCTGCCCAGGAGCGGCTTCAGATGTACTTCTTTAAGAGGAGACATTGATATGCAATCGATCTGCATCGATTTAAAAGGATAAGATAATTTTATCGCGTCGAGTGAATGTAAAAAGATGTGCAAATTAAAGTGCATGTTGCAAAGATGGAACAAAATAATCTCGAATAATGCACGCACAGCAGTCAATAAAAATTGAAAATTTCCTTTCGTCATTATCTTTCAAAGGTAAAAAGAAAAAAACATTTCATCAGTTTTCAATCAATTTCACGTCAGCTTTGATCGGTCGCTGTAGCTCTCTTTTCGAAGACACTACTGTCTTCGTCATATCGTCCTCCTGCACAGAGCACGTTCGCAAAAACTGCAGGAATGCAGCTCGATCGCATAAGGGCAATGTAGCAATGTAAAGAGAAATATAATAAGCGAGACGATATACGCTGTGATGGCCGTTCGCGGATCCTTTTCCCTTGTCGCAAATAAAGAAACGACTTCTTGCACGTTGCGATCCTTTTAATTAAGAGAGATTGTCATTTAATCGTCACTGCAGCCGTGACGGAGCAAGATTATTAAAACTTAACAGATGTCTGACGCTTAATATTTACGACAATTGACGCTAATTAGTCACTCACTGACTTCGACAGATCCCTGATATCAACTTCGATAATTATCGACTAGTACAATTTTATATATCCCGTAACACCATTCAGTGAAACTCTGCGCGCAAATTTT
>NW_017305611.1:2688890-2698403 GCF_001594115.1 Trachymyrmex septentrionalis
ATATATATATATATATAAAACCGTGCAAATTTAATTTAGAATGTTTCCATTGTCAATTTTCACGAAACGAGATTTCCGTTGACAACTGCTGACACTGCATGCATTAGGTACAATGCTGATAGAAATTATATATCGTCGGGACGACATTTAATATCCAGCTGATTATTAGGTCCTAGATCAATCGCTGTCAACCTCGAACTGGTACCCGCCACGTCGGCTGTCTCGTTGGCAGATTAATTATTATCGGCGCGGATTATTACAGTCCACCGACAGGTATTTGGCCTGTTCCGCAAACATTGTTCGCATGTAGCCCGATGATGTACGCCATAGAGGTATCGAACCATTGATTATGATAACATTGCAGAGCGTAAATCGAAAATAAATGTTCACAGTAATAAACTGAACCGGGATCAATTAAGTGTTACGTAATCGGCACTTAGTGTCGAGTATTTAGATAATGTCATTTATTAAAAGTGACACTTTCCGATTTCGGCCTAAAAATAATTTATCCACGCGAACATGGTCTTTTTGTTGAAACCTCGAAAAAATTTAACAAAGCTAGACCTGAAAAGAATTTTGTTAAACTATAAAATAAAAATAATTACGTAATAGGACCGCGCTCGAGCTGCTAGAAAATTTTTCACAGCGTTGCTCATTATGCGTAAATTTAAATTTCACACATAATTATTTTGATGGTCCAACAACGTTATTATCGCAGATATCTGTATCTGGTTAAATTTGTAAAAGATGTCTGTGAAGATCGGTGCAAAATCGTTCCCTTTCCACGTAGTGTACAGTTACTATACATTAACTCGTGGAATATTACGATATAAATTAAAGATTTCTAACGCGTAAGAGAAACAGCCGTGACATAATACCGCGGATCTCACAGTTGTGAAATGAGGTCTCGGTTTTAATTACTAGTGAATATTCATACACACTACTAAGTCGCTTGAAGAAGCGCTCGCATGTAACGTGACGCGTGTCACGCTGAGGACATTATACGAACCGCCGCGCGACTCTCCCGCTGGTCATCTCTCGACGCGCGCAATTAATGTAACGCCAGTAATCCTCGCGTTACGCCGCACCGCTTGCATTTACATACACGAGCGTCAAAGGGTCAAATCGTGTTACGAAGCCCGGCAGCGTTTTTACGCGCGCATTCCTTTTCTCGCTGCACGGGTGAAACAACGAAACTCCGGGTCGAGTTCATAAAGACAGAGAAAGAGAGAAAGAGAGAAAGGGAGAAAAGCAAGGAACTCTCCGGCCGTCGTAACTCCTGGCAACTCCTGGTTCTGGTGAGCCTCCCTCTGAAACTCTCCGTCCCAACACACATCCCCGTACTCTACAGCACTGTCATTACCACCCCACGAAGTCCACTTTGCGCGTTCCTCCGCGCACCCTCATCCCCGTTCTCGTGTATAATTGCCCCATTTAGCGCCCGCTTTATCCTATTTTCCTTTCGGTTACATGCGGAACGATCCGCAACGCGCCCGACAATTTTGTTCATTAGCAAGGATTCGTTAATTGTTTCGTTTCGGAGAGATGCGCCTAGCGAGTTCGTCCGCGAGCGAACGCGAAAAAATTGCGATATTATGTGCACTGGATGATATCCACGTTTTAAAAAGCGATCTCTTAATTAAGCGACATTATGCACAAATGAGTTAATCCATTTAAACAATTTTTGGTAAATTCAGTTATGTGTACCCGGAAAAGTGAGCCAGTGATATGAAATGTTGCATTTTTCATTTAATTTACTTAAAACTGCTATATACGTTAATTTTGTATAATATTTTCTTTGTATAGCAGTTTTCTATTAATTCATTATGATAAATGTGCAGCTCATGATTTATTACATCAATTGCATGCAACATTTAATTAGGTGGGTACATAAAATGTAATATATTACGGCTAAAAACGTGCGTATCGATGTATTTTATCGAAATTTCACATTTAGCTAAACTCTCGCTTTTCACAAAGCGAGCAGTTTCTCTCTGTGCTCTGATGCGTTGAAATTGCAATCCGAGCGATCCTAAATCACTGATTAAATCCAGAGCGAGATTGGAGTTTCAATGTCTCGCGTAATAGCTTTATTTATATCCGCGCGCGATCATCGCGCGCGCCGTTTAATTATGCTTTCGCTCCGAAAAGGCTAGGGAGACAGGACCCCTGCCCTCCCCCCCCCCCGCCCCTCAAAATCCCGAGGGGTCGCTGCGGCTGTTATTTCTTACTCCGACCCGGTCGAATCGCATTATCGACGGTATAAAGCGGCGATCCGTGTGAGTTTCGTTTAAGCAGCGGCTTGTCGGGGCGCGCGCACGATCGTTTCGTGGGGCATCGTGACAAGCCTTGGGCGTTGATCGTCGTCGAGAGCAAAACCAGTTCCCCGGCTCGCTCGGCCTCGTGTCTCGACGCCGGTATGTCTGTGAACGCGCGCGCGCGTGTGTGTGTATGTATGTATGTGTGCGTAAGCATCGGGGTGGCTCGCTGGCCGGCCGATGAGCTGCCCCGCAGCTTTATTGGGCTACCAGTTATTATGATAATGCCCCGCGCGGTGCACGCGGACCCCCGAAAAGCAGAAAAGGGAAAGATGCATCTCCTCTCGTATTTTGCACCGCGCCGCTCGACGGCCAATTTTCTACTTGCGAGGGACAAAAACATTCTCGAGCGAGAACAGCGGTTGGTGGTCTCACCGATACATATCCGGCGAGAGAGTAAAAAAAAAACATCGTTCGCTTCGTTCGAAGCCGAAAACTACAAACAAACACGGACGTTGAAGCGATAGTAATTAGATTTCGTCCCGAAAATCATATTTTGTCGTACTCGCCATGCGAAATATTTATATACGATCAAACAATATATGTATATATAATATGTTTGTACGATTATATAATAGCATACTAATTAAATAATGTAGTAGTAATAAAATATCAAATTATATATATATAAATTTATATTTATATTGAATAACTGTCTTGGAACTCATTGGTATGACAGGATCATTCCCTGTTTCATTTCTTACACGCGAAATAAGCCTGCGATTAAACGAACTGCAATCATCTCGAGTCAAAATGCATCAACGACAGCGGCTGCAATTCATCACATCGCACCGACGAAAGCATACGAATTAATGTTCGTGCTGTTTCGAAATATTACTGCGTTGGTCGTCGGACAAATGAAAAATTATTCACCGACGACGTGTCAGTGCAGCGACATACGAAGGACACGCTGAGATCGCGACGGCGCGGCCGTGGAAGGTTTCGCGAGATGGCGAAAGAGACACCGAGAGTTTCGCCGCGTAAGGATCCTCGACGACTGATTTATGACCGAAATGACCGGACAGACGCGCGCAAATTACAAGTCGTAAGTCATAATTTAGGTATCCGATCTCTCTCGACATCGAGATCGGCAATCGTGGTGTCGGCCGTGGTGCGCTCCGATTCAGTCGTACCAATGACGATTATTTATAAAGCAATGTGTGCGCGACGAAGTTGAGTCTCGAGGAAATTGCATCTTTAAACGAGCGCCCAAGCAATTATGTGCTCGCCCGAGGATACACATCTCGCCGCCTGTCGATATCTCGACAATGTGCTACCTGTCTCTCTCTCTCTCTCTCTCTCTCTCTCTCTCTCTCTCTCTCTCTCTCTCTCTCTCGCTCTCCCTCTATATTGTAGCTATTATTATTGCGATGCTTGCGTAAATCCGTATTGAAGAAGCAGAAGGAATTGAATCCGAAGTTATTGGTTTTCATATATTTATATCACTGTACACAGTCGAGAAAACAAGCACCGTAAATTATGGGATGACGTAAGTCCAGCTCCCCGAAGCCTTTAGATTGTATGAAAATCTGACGCAGAATTCTATTTTTCGAATAAAAAACGTATTTGAACGTATTACATCGAGGATCTCTGCTTATCTTATAATCGTTGTTCCGATTGGACGTTCAAACTTCTTTCTACGACATAAAATATCTGAGAAAATATCTTTCTCTCTTATCAGACAAATAAATCTTATTTATTATCTTATACATTTTCGAGCCAATAACGTTATCGAGGAGAAAGACGCATTATAAATTTTACGAGATTAATTTTCGGTGTTAGAGATAAGACACTTACACGCTCTTACATAAGAAACACACACACACACACACACCACACACACACACAAGGTTTGCACGAGGAAGCTCGAACCTGTGTAATCGAGTTTTCCGCGACATTCCGGCCTCGTCGATGGTACTCGGTACCAATTATCCGATTTCAATTACTCGTGAAATTCAATTTGCCGATTAAACGAAGTACGTTTTCCAAATCGAGTTTATCTGGAAAGTAGCCGGGTCTCCATTATAGTTAGAAATTCGAAACTTCGTAATTCAATTTGAGCAGCAATAAACCTCATTTAAGTAAAATGTGATATCTTCGATACTAACGTTTAATTGCTTTAATGGAGCTCAAGTGCTGATCTCTTGTTTAATGAATTCGCGTACTCGAGAGCGCATACAATGGCTGGCGCAAAAATAAATGAACTATTATTCGCAAAAAAAATAACATCCAGATCTGACGAAGTGGAAGTTTAAACTCGCGAGCATCTAATAAAAATCGAATGAACTTGTATTACTATTTTATTTCATCGCGACGATACTGCACCGGAATAAGAAAGCGTGCTTAACTCGATATTAAAAAAATGGAGAACAGACGAAACCTCCGGTCCCTACTTACGACTCCTGAATTCGTAACGCGGGTCATACGTGACAGTTGCGAAGGTGAAAGGGTTCCCGTCATCCTCATTGTGTTGCTCTATCAGAAACACACGATTACGAGAGCTCTCCTTCTCCATCCGCGCGAGGGAGACGGCCGTAGAATTAGGCCGAGGAGAGAGATCGTTGGATATGCTGTTGGACGGGTTATCTTACAAATGTTCGGCCGAAACCTGCCCGGGTAGGTTACAAACATGTTTCTGTAACGCCGAGCCCCGAATTCTCGCCTCACAAGGCGCTCATTTCTCCTTCTCTCTCTCTCTCTCTCTCTCTCTCTCTCTCTCTCTTCCTTTTTCTCTTTTCTACCTCGCGCCGAGGTGATGCTCGACGACGGTCGCCCTTGCACGATCAAAAGTTTCAGGTTTTACGGAACAGCTATTGTCGGCGTAATACATGTAGAAATACGTTACGTGCATTATGCAGCCAGAGAGGCTTTCGACAATTGAAGAACAACGTAAGTCTACAATTTGTAAGCCACAAGTTGAAATGTAAAAAAATCTAAAGAAGATCCTATGGACTTGCTCCAGTCTTGCTTAGAGTCCTTCGATCGGTAATACAATACAATGAGATATTTTATTCGGCCGGTTTTAGATTAAAATAAGTGATATATATATTACAACAAGTGATATAAATAGCTTGACACGACAACGTGCATAAAACTCTACTCTCTAAAATCGCTTTTTTTCAAAAGATATTACTTTTCAGTCGCGAAGGTCGCGATGTATAAATATTTTCTCTGTTTAGAAAGTGGCTGGATTGATGCTCGGTTTCCCCATTCGTGATCGCGTCTCGTCGTAACTCATTCTCGTCCACTCGAAGACAAAGACCGAGGCAAGCGAAACAATTAGTTGTCCGCATTGAAGCCACAGCTCGTCCATTGACTCGTTTCTAGACGGTTGGTTGGTCGGTATCGCGCGAGCTTGCTCGACGTGCGTGCGTGTGCGCGCAGAGACGAACGCGCGCCCGGATATACCGTGGTCGTTATTGACACAAAGGCCCGCGTTGCAAGACGGACTGCAATGGTGAGCGGCGGCTCGCGAGGAAAGCGTGGAATTGAGAACAATGCGCGTCGCGCGGCGCCATGACCCAAATTCAAAACGGCCGCGACGTGTCGCGACGCGACGGGTGGAACGAACGAATCTGCGACCTCGCTCGAAACCTTCGCTCCAATGTCATTCGCCGGAATTAATCAACGCGTCCCGATTTTTATCATTAATTATATATAATTTACTGCCATTTTCGCGTCCGATAGAATCACCGTCGGATCCTGTCCACAACTCAGAGACACCTCGCTTAGTACCCCTACGGTAAACACTGAAGAAAAATACTCAATTTTAATAAATATTTCCTTAAGTACATTAATTTATTAAATACAAACACATATATTTGTTTAATACAAAAACCATTGACTTGATTTAACTATCATATATTTTGTATAGAGTAATTTTTTTTATTTGCTCTAAAGTAAGTAAATGTTTACTTTGCACTATTCGAAGAAATATGTACTGAGATTTAGTAAACTGTTGTTTTTTTCTCTTCAGAATAAACTCATTTTCCTTTGGGTACCTAAATATTTACCGATCGGTAAAAGTACTAACAATGTTTCCAAAAGGATTATATCACATTCCGTGAGTGTAGTTACGAAAGACAACATCTGAATAATGACGGCGTCATGGAGAGATCTTCGGTTCGAGAATCCTCGCCTCGAAAGAGGCATGAGAGCATAATTTATTCCGCGTGCGCGAAAGGCAAGTTTCTAAAGATCAGAAACGACTTCCTCGTCCAACGAAACGGAATCCATTTAACGATCGGACCGTTAATGATCCGTCCGCGAAACGTCCCGGCTCGCGCCGAGCATCGCGAGAGAAAGAACGACGGAGATTCAGGAACAATGTTAAACCGCGGTTTAATCTACGGCCGCGGCCGGCATCAGTGCAGCACCGACGGCCGTAAATTTCTTTTCGAGTGCGCTGACCGGCAGTGTGCCGATAAACACGGGAATGCGGAAGTGCACCGTTGCGCTTCGTCGAATACCGAAGTGAAATCGGCGTGAAAACCGCAAAAATTTTATTTAACACTGCGAAAGAAGACGGAGGTCAGTGAAAATCAAACTGATCTCGCACTCGCGCAAATATTTTTTTTTTTTTTTTTACCATCACGCCAGATAGTTATGTAAATCTTACGATCAAAAAGAAAAAAAAAAACTTACTGGCATAACTAATAGTAACAGTTAGGTACAAAACCGCTACATTTCCCAACAATGTAATTAATACATTATTACTTTCTCAAGAAATTTTCCTTCTTGATGAAAAGAGAAATTTATCCTTTTACTTCGATACACGTTTTATTGTCCGAGAACCAGCAGATTTGAAATTAATCCCATCGTAACAATTGTTTCGACTGATCCTGTGCAAAGTAATTAAGTCTTTTTATGCGGGACGACCTGCATTCGTCAACGCGACGAATAGCGCAGAAATATCGGCAGAACAAAAGCGCGTGCTACGTAAGCACGTGCTTTCATCAGGTAAATTGGAGTCAGTGGATGGGACTTACAACGATAACAGATGAAAACAAAAGCCCCGGGGCTTCCGCGGAACGAAACCGGCGGGTGCTCTCGCGAGCGCGGCAGCTTGCATGTGTGCAACGTGCAACGCCGGGAAAGTGGCACGAAAATGGGCCAACAGGCCGTTGGTAGTAAACCCAGATTGCAAACGTGCATTTATTACACTAGCGCGCGGGCGTCGGCGCGGCGTCGTGGGGCGTCGCGGGGCGAAACTCGACGGTACAATAAGAGCAGGAGATGCGCCATTGCCGATGCATTTTAGTATCAAGACGACTGCATCGACCCGACCCGTTTCACAATACCACCGTCTATGTAAAACGGGATTTATTCTCGGCTTCTAATTACGAGCGATCTCCGCATTCAACGATTAATACGATTTCTCCGTTTCGGTGATAAAAGACTTGCAATTGTAGGGTCATGAAAATGTTTCGGTAGAAAACTAATTGATTTTTAAACAAAATTTAATTAAAACTTTAATTAACCAGTTAATTAATTAATCGTGAATAAACGCGCGATAATTTAACTCCGTGACAATATGAAATAGTAACTTCAATCAAGAATTTCTGCGAAATGCAAGACGAATCGCAAACACAAATGAACAATTGTTGATATTTTTCCACAAGACGATGCAAGAAGGAAACGATAGGTGAGAGATAACGGTATATAAGAGACATTATAGTTTGGGAGACCCATAGCCAACTTGTAAATGGATATATAATAGCTGTTAAGTCGGATAAGCCTACACCTTGGTGTTTATCTCGCAGCTTAGGGTGGCTACGTCTGTTTGCGCCACAAATTAGTGTTTGCCTCCGTGCACCTTTGCTTTGTCGCATAATTGTGTTTGCTATCGGACCGGCGCTAATTTCCTGGCATTACCGACCGCGCTTCGACGGTGATGCTGCGGTGCTCCTTGCGGTCGATCGAGGTGGCCGAGAATGCCGTAGTCTACCTACGGCATCCTCGAAACCGCCGAGGCGGCCGATTTCAGCAGTGACTGCCGATAGTTGGGCGCGCGCGAGAACACGAGATATCTTCGGATGAGCAGCGTGCCGGGCAATTCCGGAAGTGATTTCCTAGATTCCATCAGCTATCCTAGTGGATAAAATGTTCTATCGGGCCGTCGGGATAAATATCTCGCGGATCTATCCTCTCATCTTGCAACGAAGTTTTAATCGAAAAGCGTATCTCGTCGTCACAAGTTTCAAAGCTGCAGTAACGTATAGTTATGATGAGCCGAATTATGGTGCAGAGCTTTCCCGTGTGTTTGCGATATGATAATTTATTAATAAATAATATTATTTTTCACAATCTGTACTCAGAAAATAATAACTGCAAGCTTCATCATAATTTAATTTAGAATTTTGCATTTGGAAATGCATGAAATGGATATATAAAAATAGAGAGTTGCAATATATATTTTCAGACATTAATATACATTTATATCAAGAGTTTCAATCTTCATAGATCATGGCTCGCAGTACATCGTTGATGCATTCAGTTTTTAACGGTGCAGTTTGTTAATTGGACAAAAAAAAAAGATACATTTCTTCTTGCAACTTGATAATTCCCTTTAAACTCGATTAACGAACTCTTGCTATTTTGAAAAACAGTATCTGTACAAAGTTCATTTAATCCAAGGGAGACAAGCTCGCTTACGGCACCGCACAAGTCTGATGATCTTTTGCACGTCAGCGCGAGTTTGCGCTCGGACATACACAAGTATTTCCGTCGGGATCTCTCTATGCGCACCGTGTTTTACCGTTACCCGCAGGCTGCGGCCTCGTTTACAGCGTCTGTCTCTCGCGGCGATACCGCGCGCATTCGCGTATGCCATTTCGCGGAATCAGAAAAGAACCGTAATGCACACGTTTCGCGGAGTCTCCGTCGAAGACGACCGCGAAGTGACGCGCTGCTCTCGGCGTCGCGTCACTTCTCGGCGTCGTCGTCTCTGCCTCCTTCGTCGACGGTGACGGCAATCGCAATGTCACAAACGCCGCATGCCACAACGGCTGGCATGCCGTTAGGTTCACCGCAGGCCAATAACCCAGCCGGCTAAACTTATTTAGAATAGCTGCACCTACACCGATCTAACAATCCTTGCGACAGTGAAACGCGCGATTGCCTTCCCATATATATATATATATATCGGCAGGATATCGATGATCTTTCAGATCAAACTTCCACTAATCGACGCGTG
>NW_017305611.1:2698503-2700064 GCF_001594115.1 Trachymyrmex septentrionalis
ACATGTTATATATATATCGGCAGGATATCGATGATCTTTCAGATCAAACTTCCACTAATCGACGCGTGAAGACGATATGTAATTTATCATGCCTTTTTATAACATACTGTGCTGTTTCTTTTTCTTTTTAAGATTTATTAATGTCCTCTTTGCTATTTATCGATAACTTTGGTTCATCAAATTGTAGTGATATTAATATCGAACTGTTAAACCTCCGCCGACAACATGAATTTTAACTCTTTTGTCATAGCAATAAAAGTTTTCGAGGAACAGCAAATTTTCTATTTATATTTCAGATTATATAAAAAGTCTGAAAAAATGCAGGCATTATACTTATCAAACTTTAACAACGAAATTTTTATCATCACAATCAAATTGTATTTTACTTATTTTTCGCAGATTTAAATTTACTAAAATTTACAACCAAAATATTGATATGCCTTTAAAGTCCCTAATTGCTGGAGGAAGGTTAATTGTGTCGAAAATACCTCGCTTGAGTCGTATGATGCGATCGGTCGTGTGATAACAAACCAACCCCGCCTGCCAATAAACTTATTCGGTTCGATTCACTCGCTCACAAATAGCGACTTGTTAACGATAATCGTTTCGTTAATTACAAAGATAAGAATGAGTAGGAATCACATTATCAAATTTCCACTCATAAGATCACGTCATTAAAAAATACGATACTAATAATTATTCTGGATAACAAAATTAGACGATGCAAAATTAAAGGCAGGATGATAATAATTTTGAATAGAATAAGTTTAAAAAGAAAGAAGAAATCATGTTATATACATAACGGTACGTATAATTATTCTTTTGAATTTATGAACTAATTAAATCAGTTTTCACACAATTTTTCCGCTCGTAATGTAAAAAGCGTAATAATTTTATTAATAAAATTTTGCGTTGTAACGTATTCATCCTGCAAATTCCTTCCGCGGGGTGATACATTATGTATAAATGTATGTAAATAGCTGGAATTATATGCTTTGACGTTTCCCATTGCATTTATAATATAACAGAAGATACTCTCTCTCTATTATATATTTATCACAATGACCAACTTCCGGAAAATATCATTCGCATAATACGCTTTCCCATTTCCGCATCAATCACACATACGTTCACAAATTTTTTCTCCATCGACTTCACGTCAATCATCTCTTGAATATCGCCACTTCCGGCTGGAGACTAACGCCAGGTTGATTCCAGGTTGCACTTCCTGCACGGACGGCATTCCGATCTCACTCCTTTCGCCGACCGAATGCGCTCCCGCCAAGTTATTAACGATAAAGGAGGGGGAGTAAGAGCAAAGAGGGATAAAGATCGCATTTCTCGACACTTCTGAAGTCTCTGGATCTCCACGCGCTTGTCACGGATAGGAGTGTCATTTCGCCACGAAGCTCTCCGGAACTATATTTTGTTTTTATCACGGTGCACATGCAAGTTTCGTTAATGCGATTTCTATATCAGACATAGAGGAAGAATCGGCGATTACTTTTTCACGTTCACGTTTCACATCGATTTCACACCGCCCGCGCGATAAACAGACGCA
>NW_017305611.1:2700164-2700617 GCF_001594115.1 Trachymyrmex septentrionalis
ACGATTACTTTTTCACGTTTCACATCGATTTCACACCGCCCGCGCGATAAACAGACGCAACGTCCAAATGAAAACTTTACACGGCTCGATTAGAATGCAAATCGATGGATCTGGAGCAAAGGATTTTTATCACGGCCTTCGCGTTGGCGCGAAACCTGCTTCGCTCACTCGTCACACGCGATAATGCAAAAACTTCGCGGTTACCGTAAACCGTCGAGATAAATAATTGATCATACTCTTGTGACAACAACACGCGATTAACGCTTTATATCATCTTATAAAAGAAATAGAATTTAAATAGAATGCCACCTTTTTTCACGTATATGGTATCATCCAAATGTTTTTTTAACAATTTGACAAATCGCTTTAAAAATCACCGTGTCGCACAATGAAAAAATGTATCTATATTTCTCAAAAAAAAAAAAAAAAAAAAAAAAAAAAAAAAAAAAAAAA
>NW_017305611.1:2700717-2727868 GCF_001594115.1 Trachymyrmex septentrionalis
AGATGAATAATTAACGACGAGTGAGCGGCGAACGATTATCCGGTTCTCATGCTTTCTTGCGTATCGGATTTGTTAATTAGCACGTTTGTTCGATTTTCCTACGCGATCGTTTGCCTATGTGATCGATTCGCGCGCTCAAGTCATGATCGGGGATTTTTCACAAGGAGTTTCATGCTGCGCTTCGTTCATGTTCCGCGAAGTTGACGGACGATCAAAGGAGGCGAGAGACGTTTTCGTCGGCGCGAGAGGAGCGAATACGACGATAGGAGCTAGTACGAGGAAAGAAGCTAGTAAGGAAAGCGAACGCAGGAGAGCAGTTATATACGCCGGACAATATTATCACGCGATACCATCTGAGATGCGCCTCAGCCTAGGCCTCTTAGGCATGTCACATTGCAAACAGTGGACAATGAGGCTATTGTTGCTGCATAATGGCCGCTCGCTCGCGACCTTACGTGGCCTCTTCCTCCTCCTTACCTTCGGTCTTCGCCGATCTCACGAACGCCACCTCCGGCGCGGCTATAAATCCACTCCATTTCCTTCCTCGCCTCGCGAGATCGAGTCGTCTTAAGATCAACGACGACCAGGAATATATACCGCCATATAAATGACGAGAATCTTTCATCTCCGCTCATCGGCAATCGGAATGAAACTTTGGCTAATAATTATAACCTTCGCCACTCTCTCGCGAGATATATAATAATAAAGAGATGGCTGATAATTAAAAGTTAACAGCGTATAAGTATCTTAACGTGACGGGTGAGGAACTGGAAAACCAATCGATCACAGCAAAGACGTTACGACTCGTAGTCCGAATAATCCCGAGTCTTTTGTGCCGTCTTAAGAAACTTTGAGGTTTATTACGGTGCGCGTCGCGGTTTATCCGGATAATAGCACCATAATTACCATCATAATAATGGACGGTAAGTGAGCGAGGTACAGACAACGGTCTTGCACGCCGAGCACGATACAAAACAGCGGCTGTGAGAACCCCCTTAGAATTCCTCGCTGATGTCTGTCAGTCACTCGTAATTTACGACGATAGCGGAACGCTCGAGTGCTAGAGGATACCTGGATACTCCAGGTGACCCTCCTCGTCAAGGTGCGGATATGTCGTACAAATGCTTCTAAGACGGAGAACAAAGACATTGGAAAGACAAAAGGAGAGAAATGAAATGCCGGCTGTGCCCGCGTATACCTCGAGAGCACGAAAACAAATTTCAACGATATACGAGATGTCCAACGACTATAAATAAATATACAAGTATACTGAATGTGAGAGAGAGAGAGAGAGAGAGAGAGAGAGAGAGAGAGAGAGAGAGAGAGAAATGCGTCGATTCTTGACAGAGACAGATAATCGTAATTCTATACATGTCCAAACTAGTATTTTACTCCTTGTAAAATAATATTTCTTCCGCATGTATCTCTTTTATACACGCGCGTATTAATGAAAAAGTGTATAAAGGCTACCCTTAATACTACACATCTGTCTAAAGATCTTCTTCCCTTTTGTCGAATATGTGAGATACACGTTTCCTTGTAAACGTGTTTATTAA
Source organism: Trachymyrmex septentrionalis (assembly GCF_001594115.1). NCBI lineage: Eukaryota > Metazoa > Arthropoda > Insecta > Hymenoptera > Formicidae > Trachymyrmex > Trachymyrmex septentrionalis. Next base: position 2,702,274 of record NW_017305611.1, read on the forward strand.
ACAGAATTTAGTCGTTATTGTACAGGGGATTGACAGTAAAATGATATTTCTTGGAGAAATTCATATGGTACGCATCAGCCTGTTCATCGCAGCAGACATCCGAAGGAGGTCGACTTGGACGAGAGTCACGCCTGGCTGCGCGGCTCGTTAATAATTTGCAATCACTAATTTGCGATCATTGTCCGCACGCGATATCCGCTGCCTGGCCTGCCTCCTGCACGTGGGGTAGATAGATCGGATAGCCCCGGCTATCCGCTTTCAGTTGCACAGTCCGCCCGGTAATTGCACGCGCGCACTTATGCACCGCGCTTGGGACGCTTATAGGCCGGAGTACAACGTCTAATTTTCCAGTTAACTAACCAATGCAAACTCAGTTGCAGCACTATCTCGGCGGCACTCGCCGGGATCATTCCGCACTCGAGCGCATAACTATACACGTAATATTTGCGTAGCGATCCAGTTACACCGGTGAAAGTACCCGATTAACTAGCCAATTCCATTCCCAGAAATGTAGATCGCGCGCAATTAACGGGACAATCTCGACCGATTTCCGGACAATTCCCTGTTGATGTGTTGCGGGCAATTCCCTCCATTATACTGCGATGACTATCCGTCAGAAATTCATACTTCTCTCTCTCTCTCTCTCTCTTCCTTTTTCTTATAACCCTTTTTCTTATAATCGACCAGCAATCGACGAATTACGAACGTATTATCGATGCATGTATTAGGTGTGCGAGTCGTTAGATAATTCTGAAATTATCTCCAAGAGGAGTTCGTGGTTACGCTATTGTTACAGCGGTGTCGTTGAAAGAGAGGATTAAAGGAGGAAAAAGGGTAGAACGCCATGATGTTCTCTCATCGCGTTCATGTTATCCGTATTTACACGACGTTAATCGAATTCTCAACAGGGCACGACAACGATAGAGCGATACGATGAGTATCGAGCGGCATCGCGAATGCGCGCTTCTTGCCTGGTCTTAACATATATTGCGGAACCCTTCCCGTCGAAGGGCTTCGTACAGCATTACTTAGGTAAGCCCGACTTGGCAAGCAGATCCCGCGGGTTACAGTTAATTGGCTTCAGCGCGTTCGAACAAGGCCCCGGTGTTACACACCGGGATTGCATTGCACACCATCGCCACCAACCACCGTCGCCACCGACGCTGCCAAACGCGCGCGTACATTCGGGATGAAACGTGGCGTCTCGCCGTGGTCCTTCCTCCCACGAGAGGAGAGAATGTCCACAAATTACGGGATCGAAAGCGCAGTGAGATCGTGCCGCGCGTCGAGCAATGCAGCATCAAAGGCAATCATAACGTCGTTAATCCGCCCCGATCTTCTCTGCGCCGCTTTCATCCGTGAAATTAATCCGCGATTTCATGCACCGCGATATATACTGCGCGGAGCAGATCCAATTTCGTTGCGGCAGTAATGTTTATGATCCGTTAAACCTCCATTTTATTATCGTTTACTATTTTTGCGCGGCGTCTCTCTCTTTCTCTCTTCCTCTCTTCCTCTCCTCGCCATGGAACTCGCGAGATTGAGAATCCACTCGTCCAAGACTGATCCTTAAGCGGATCACGATAAGTTATAACCGCCACACTCGCCCCCCCCCCCCCCCACACGAACGTACTCGTGAACTTTCATACTTATTGCGAATTTTTTAATAACATATTGATTAACGTGAAACCGATTCTTTCCTAACGAAAGTCCCGATGCACGGATAGTTTTTTTTTTACGTTAAAAGTGATTCCAGATTAAAGGAGCTTATAGCGAGGCAAGTTTCCGAAATAAAAATTGATCGGTATTTCGCGAACTTTGCTTTTACTTCCCGCCTTTAATTTTTACGATCAAGTGAAGGAACAGTACATTGTTAGAGTTACTAGCGTTTGATAGCTTCGCTAACTCGGGATTCTTAGCGATATAAACGATCGTTAAACAATGTTAGAAAGCGATACTCGAGATGTGCAAGGGAAACGAAGGATCATGAGAAAATGATTACCTCCTTTCATAAACCGCTAATATTGCGCCACGTGGGTACGTTAGAAACTCGCCACGTCGTCGTGACCGGTTGTACATCGGTACATCGGTACAAGGAAGATGTCATTTGACGTTAACGCCTGTGATTTGTTGTATGGAACCGATCATCCCGTACCGTACCAATGTCTCGGCAATCTCCTGGACTTTTATCGCTGTCGTTACGCTCATCGATAAAATCGATTTATTGAACTTGTTTGAGGATTGCACACATCTTTGATCGTCCGACTATTAACACCGACCATACGTAGAACATGAAAAGATTCGATAGCTCTCTCTCTCTCTCTCTCTCTCTCTCTCTCTCTCTCTCTCTCTCTCTCTCTAGTTGACACAATTTAAAAATCATACGTTTCTTTAATTCACACCATTTTATTTCAGTTATCATAGCTTCAAAATGTTAATGATTCTGCGAACAATCTGATTTTGGGCACTCCTATTATTAAATTATGTAATCATTTTTGCACACACTAAATAATTGTGAAGAGATAATATTTTCACTCTGTGATTTTCATAAAAGCGTAATGTAATATAACGAGGAATGGTAAAAAATTCGCACGACAAAAATATACTTTTGCTTCGAAGACCCCTTCGTCTGGAATTTTGTATTAGCGAATGAATTTGTGAGATATTCAAATAAGTAAAGAGCTAATCAGAGATAAAAACCCGAATATTCCATGACAGAAACGTATAATCGATATATCAAAAAAACCGTAAGATAAATATGAAATAGAATTATACGCGACGCGCTTAAAGCAAACGTCGAATTACATCAAGTCGCGGGAACGAGCCGAATTTCCGTAGCGACACGATAAAATCGCCCGGACTCTGGAACAGCCAGCTCGAATGAACAAATAAAGGACGATAACGGGGCGAGATGGGTGCACCAGGTGTGCTTCTTGCCGATAAAATATTCGATGCAGAAAAGCGGGCGACGTTACTGAGGGCGTGATTTTACCGCGAACGCGTAACGACAGTGTCGGTGATATATACCGATGATCCTCTACGGACGTGCATTTCTGAACGGATACGCCGCGCCGCTCGCGCGGGGAAACAATATTGCTGTTTTACTGTTATTCCAATGGCGCGTCGCCGTGTTGCTAAAACGCACAATGCCGCCCGCATCTCTCGCGCTCGCGTGTTTATACGACGTCATGAATATACCTTCGTTTTCTACCTCAGTTTTTTTTTTAGAACGGACACGTCTAAATACTCCTGTATTACGACAGCTTATTATTTTTTTTTAAACTGACTATCTATCTCAGTAGTTAATTGAATGATGATTTTGAAAAGATAATTGTAATTTAATAATTAACTTTGAAGATATAAATATATATATGTTGATTTAATTAATAAACTAATTAATGTATATTTTTACTGTAAACGTGTGTAAGGTCATTAAAATATTATTGCTGCATCTATCTAGATGAAGAAAGTATACTGAAAAAAAAAAAAAAACTTAAATTTTAATAATTATTTGTCTCGAATAATTCTAAATAAATATTTACTGAATGTAAACATTTATTTATTTGGTACAAAAACCATTGAACTTGTTTAACTATTATTTTTTTAATAAGTAAATGTTTAATATATATTCAAAGAAAAATATATATTAAAATTTAGTAAATTTTTTTTTAGTGTACGCAATATAGTTTTTGTATTCAAAAGAGGTAATCATTATATGTATTATTATATATATTTATCTCGATGTCATAAAATCATTAAGCAGTTAAATACATTTTTCTGAAATATGGGCAATGATCCATGGATATTTGCGTACTTCCCATATGGTATAAATATTTATGCGCAGATTTGTGAAATTGATACATCATTCTTTTAATATAGTATAAATAAATAATGCTCCCTCTCTCTCTCTCTCTTTCTCTCTCTCTCTCTCTCTCCATAGTTTTACAATTCTTATAAAAATAAAAAAAGTTTTAACACTAAGTTTTAACACTAAAAAAAACCAAAATACGGCGTAGTTTCCGTTTTTTAATGTAAAAAATTTAAAACTTTTCCATTTTTATGAGAAGCTGTAAAACTGTGAAAAAAGTGTCACCAAAATTAATTTTTTTATATTAAGAGAATGTCGTGCTAACTTCACAGATCCTTCACGGGCGCAGTTTCACATCGACGGAGATTCCACCGCCTGCTTCTTCCCATCTTTACGTTATTGCCGAATGTTCGACCGCTCTCGCCATTCTCGCGATGATTTTCAATAGAACCTTCGGGCCGATACGATACCGCCCGGCCATTGTCTCCGAACTGCCACGCTTCGAAGGCGCTTCTCGCCGAAGAGGAACGGACGTGGATAATAGCGGCGCAAGGCTAGATAAGAATACGATCGATAGCATTGTCTCCGCGAGAGCGCGAGCTAGCTAGCCTTCGGATAGATAGTCACATGGCGTGAAACGCGATGCAGTGTCCAAGAGAAAATCGGTGTGCATCTTTTTTTCCGGCTCCGAAGAGAGAGAGAGAGAGAGAGAGAGAGAGAGAGAGAGAGAGAGAGAGAGACATTTGGCAAATACTTGCGATTTACAATTTATGATTCACAATTGTAACATTCCCGTAAGCCATGATATCGTTCGTACTATTTATCTGTTCTATATTTCAAAATATGCAATTTATCGTTAACTTAACGTTTTGATGAATAATAATGAATTTTTATTTGATTGTATATACCGCATAAAAATGGAAACAATGCAAACGTTATTAATATACTCACTCGTACAGTATTGGCTTTAACAGACGAATATTGTTTATGCAAAGCGTGTTACTCCGTAATTTATTCGCGCAAAAGAAGCGAAGCGTAAACTGCTCTGGATGAATAAGTGGCTGCGGCGCACGAACATTGTTGTATTGATCACTTGGACAGAAACTAGGTTAACATGGCCCGTCCACCCTCCTCTTCTACCCTCCTACCATTCCATTTATCATCAATCCGTCCTCCTACAAATCCGAGCGAAACCGATTCGTCAACTTGATACCGAAAATTCTCCGCTAAGCGCATTTATTAGAACCTAATGTTTCAACGCATTAAGGAGAGCTCATTGTGTCATTAATTATCATTATTTCGTCGTTACATGAATTTGCATCGTTACGGCACAAAAATTATAATGTCACTATTCTAATAAATTTTTTTAACGCTACATATATGGACAAAATTCTCACGTCACGATATAACGTAGCATTTATTCCGATAAAGACATTCGTAATCGTTGAAGTATACTTCCATGAAGAATGTGCGGAAAATAACAAATTATCGCGACGAGCGAGATTTTCCATTCGAAAACGCGTGGAGTAATGGAATTGTCACGCTCATAACTTTAGGAAGTGATTATTTCATCCACGCGTGCCACGTATGTAAATCCGAGGGAATTAATCATTCCGCGAACGCCGTTTATCTTTCCGCGGGGAAAAACGGCCGGTGATGATAAATTCGGCTATCGTAATCGGATCGGTCACGGTCCATGAGAACGGCTCGCGGTGCTTTATAGCCTTGGCGGAAAATACTTATGAATTCGTCGGAGACGAATCGCGGAAGATTCTCGGCGCTTGGCCCCCTTAAAATGTCATTACCGTACCGACAGAGTTCGCCAGGATCATAATAAAGAGATGAAAGAGAGGAAGAGAACGGGGGAGCAAAACGGCGTTACGGAGTATCGTGGCGCGTGGTCGCGTAAATTCGCATTACCGGGATCCCATTGCGCAAAATTGCCCCCCCCCCCTCCCCATAAAAGTGTAGCGAGCTGTGTCAACCGTCGAGATATAGATATAGAATCCTGGAGCGAGCGGCGCCAATATCACCGGAGATCAGAATGATAAAGCCCATCGCATCTTTCGGGGAAATAAAGCGCGGCGGAATTGAAAGACCTCCGCCAAGACATATTTATGAGAATCGAATACCGATAATTTTATTGGCGGAATTTTACGGAATTTTTCAACAATCTAAAAAAATGTGTAACTTGGGATATCTTTTTTAAAAAGACGCTTTTAAATGTAAAATATACGAAATATATTAATATTAATGTATATATTAACATATAACATACGTATTCGCATATAATATAATATGTAATATAACGTTAATATTTAAAACATTTTTTCTACAGATAGATTTCTTCATCGAATTTATCTACACCGTGAGAAATTTTTGTAGTAAACTTGCGAAAATGTTGAAAGTTTTTATCCAATGGAAGAGGTGCTGTACGTTTAAGCAGCTATGTTATGAAATTACAATGACATTTTGTGATATAAAAAACACGCAAGTGTCTAATGCGCGGTGCATCAATTTTAAAAATTCACAGCAAATTTCTTTTGTAAATTTGCAAATATTGCGAAATGTTACACGATTCGTAAATTTATCGCACATTTTTATTGTCAGGGTATTGTAAATTCACAAGCGTTTCTAACAATGTACTTTTTGTTGAATTTTCTTTTCCTTGAATTTATTTTAAAATATACGAAAACTCTCGAAAAAGAGTAAATATCTCGGTGGCGCGAGTCTGCAACATTCGCTGAACACGCTATTTAAATTCAGAGAAGCGCCTCTGACGACGAGACGCTTTATCCAATTTGCAATCCAGTCTAGCATAGCTCACGATGAACGTGGCATTAATGCCGTCAGCTGATCCGATTTAAAATTCATTATCCGTCGATAAAGCCTGAAACCATTATTTCATTTGCGCGAGATTAACAGGCGCACTCAGTTGGGCAAACACACCGATCGATGAGATTACGCGAGTGCGCATTCCGGAATTTAATAAATTAGCGACGCCACATTCGCTTGTCCGTCGTAATTTCATTTTTTAACTCCACCAACTATTACGTATCGCAACGAATGCAGTTGTCCTAGACAAATTGCAATTTATCGCATAATCAACGTATATTCCCAAGTTTTTTTGTCCTCACAAAGGCAATGTCCTCTGTTATTCGCGAAACTCGCAGTTCGAGAAAAAATATTACCATAATCAACAATATATTGTATTGAGCAGTTTCTAAATATCAAACTATGATCTTTGAATAATTTATAAACATTTATAATGCTAATCCAAAATATTAATCCTTTGCAAATAAGAGATATTTGCAACAAGAATATCCGCTACTTATATTTTGTGAATTTAAAACGCTCAATACTGTCGCAATCCTTTAAATATATATATCCCAATAATATTTATCCTCAGAATCTCCGTCAATTATAGCTGAAATCCCTATGAAATTCGTGAGCAAAAAGCCATGGTAAAGGCACTGCGAGTCATCTCCGTCGACGTTTTATGGAGTTATAGGTAGGGGCTTCTCTTTGGTTAGGGGCGGAAGAACGAGAGGGTGACTCCGTCGCGAGGAAGTTATTGATTCCCTTGGCTTGGGCCGAGCGCGAGAAGAAGAGATGAGAACGGAGGCGTGGGCGAGCAAGAGTTCATTGCAGTTTCAGTGCGTCTCTCTCTCTCTTTCTCTCTCTCTCTCTCTCTCTCTCTCTCTCTCTCTCTCTCTCTCTCTCGTTCGTTTTCACGCGCAGAAGTATGAAATCACGGAAATCTAATTATACGTAGATATCCCGAAATCATCTAATAAAGAATGTCTCAATTGAAACGGTTGACTTGCGAAATTGTTGTCAGATTTCGTCGAGGCTCTCAGCCTACATTTGATCGATCCCTCCATACTTTAAGTCGCAAATGGAATTAATCGACGAGTGCGCGAAACAATATCTCGCAACGCACAAAAATCCCCGAATCGTCGCAAGGATACGAAAAGGGAAAAGAAAAGAGAAAAACACTCGAGCAAAATCTCGCGCCGTCGTTTTCCACCGCGTAGGCGCAAAGATCGGAGCTGGAAACGCGGAAGCGAGGAGAATGGGGACACGCCACAATTTCACCCCCTTTTACCGATGCCGCCCCTTTATGAATTCCGAGAGCAGCTCGAGTGGGACGGCGCGACCGGTTTGCGGTTATGCGAAAGCTGAGTCAAGCGCGATCGGAATTACGCTCGGGCGGCGGACGGCGATAAAGCGGCGATACAGGAATTGCACTTTCCGAAACTGCAGCAGCTAGTACCCCTGTCTCCCTCTCTCTCTCTTTGGACCGCCATTCGCTCGCTCACTCACCCGACGGCGTAGTCAATTCGACCGCCGCTAAAAGAGCCCGGATATATACGTGATCGCGGCGCGGCAGCGGGGTAAGAAGGGGAAGAGGATGAGAGAATTGGGGGATGAGCCTTCGCTGTTTTCGTATTCCAGCATCGATCCCGTGCCCACCGCACCACCACGAGCTCTCTCTCTCGCTTACCCCGGTGGGTTGTGACAAGAGCGCTCTTGTCGCATTTCCCGCTGAATACCCGGAGATAAAGGATTACGCGCAACGATCTTTCATTCGCGAGCGCTTGCACACCGAGTTTTACAGGATTGGCGAAATTACGATGTTGATCGCCGTATCGATCAACAGTAATCCTCGAAGCTCGTAGTAATGATCGAACGCTTTATTGCGCAATCGTTCGATTTTTTTTTAAAAACCTCCAATTATTATTTGCTTCACAATACTTTCCTAATTTGCCTTCGTTACTCCGATGATTTTCGATTGATTTACAAAAGATTGTTTTTTTTTTTTTATTTTACACGATGGAAAATAATGTGAGGGTTTTTTTTCTGTCGACCACACATTCTCGTCTCATATTTCCTTACGGGATTAGAACGATCGATGTAGATTTACGAAGATTGAAGCAACTTTGGTATCCCTAAAACGCTACAGAGTAGTATATACATATACAGTATACAAGTACGACAAATACAGACATTTCCTTTTCTGCCCTCGTTTCATCTCGTATGAGGGAACATATCTACGTCCCCGGAACTTAAGGTTTATCGATGAGGTTACCTGGTTTCGGTTAGAGGGGAGAAGCTTTCGAGCCTAAAGGGAAGAGAAGATAAGCTCGGTCTGTTTACGAGCACCCTTCACAAAGGAACGATCACGGATTGAGATTTCTGTAGCGATATTTCTATCGACGAGGCCGATATAATGTCGTGAACGGCGGCGGCGAAGACGACGACGACGACGACGACGACGACGACGACGACGGCGCTCCAGATCGTCAGTAAGCTTTTTTCCCCGTCGTTGCTCGCCGCACTACGTCAGAATATTCTATTTTAAGAGTGTCGCCGCTGTTTTATACCGCTTAGACGAGGGACGCTGAATTTATAAAGAGAAACGATGGAGAGTTTTTCGCGTCAACTTATTTGCTGTGCAAACTATAAACGACGACGGAGGATTCCTGTAAAGCGGAGTAACGCTTTATCGGATCTCGGATAATACGACGATTACTACGACACTGATGGAAAAGAACATTACGGATCTTTTCCTATATCTGGAAAGCTGGGAAATACAATTCGCAATTGCCATGAATTATTATCACTGAAATATAAAGCTCAAAGGATTTGAGAGAAATTAGATTGCAAAACGGAAAGAGGTAATGTTGTGCACTTGTAGAAAATTCCATTTAATTGGAGCATTTAGAAGATTGCATTTACGATATTTTTGTCGGATAAAAAAAAAAAGAGGAAAGAGCAGTTCGAATATTATTTCATAATTGGAAACGTAGATCGTTATCGTTCTATTTTCATAAGCGACACTTAAACGATGCGCGAAGCTCTCTCGAGGAACCGTCTTTTAAATTTAAACGAGATTTAAATCCCTCGCAAGCTCCTCCGGCATTGAATTTAAGATGAAGATTTACATCTCCACCGCACACTTTACAAGTGCGCTATTATATAATCTAAAAACTGTAAACGACAAAATTATTAAGTGAATTATCCCTGTGGTGTACATTGGAGATATCTTCGATGTCACAAACATCAGCATTTATTCTTCGTCGTAGACGGTAGGTGTGCAATAAACGACACGTTTTCGCATGGATAGATTACTCGATCAATACCGACCGCTTCATTATTGTCCATTTGATTAAAAACAGCTATTGTTATCCTGGCAATAGTTTTCGAGACCCTACCTATCCCACGGTCGATACACAACGAAACGAGCTGCTTTTCTTTGCCGGAACAAGCTACTTACTCACGATGAAATTGAATTTACGAAGAAAAAGCCCGGCTTCGCCCGCGACTTTCAGGAGGTTGGGGCCGGGAGGGTAATTGAGGGTATAAATATTACCATTTTTAATGAACCACCTTTCACGGCTCCTTCCTCAACGCGAAATTAATTCTCAATCAATTAAGCTCGGACGAGATTTTCATCGCGATATTTCCATCGTGCCTGACGTAATTACGCGAGCGATCCGACAATATCCACAGTCACCGACAAGTTCCGCCCAATAAGAGAAAGAAAAAAAGCTTTAAAAGAAGCAAAAAATAATATTGAAACATGATTTACGAGGAGGAAGTCGAGCCCGCAATTTGCGAACGAGGCTAATGAGATGCGCTAACGTCATTTTCCACGCCTAGGCAACATTTCAAACCGATCCGAGAGATTCAAATGGCGTTGAGAGAGAAGGATCTTTAATCCTAAATTGACTGTAAATTGTGTATTTTTCCTAATTGTGTATTTATCCTTCCGATTCGGATCCTCTCGATGCGGATTTTATATCAAAATTTAGCATAATATTAGCATATATAACACACGAAAAACAGTATTTTTCGTAGCTCAATATATGACGTATATATGACGTATTTAAATTAAATATTAAAATTCTCAACTTATACAGATTGAATTAATTATTTTATCTCTCCTATTTTTGAATAATATAATTAATATAATTATTAAGCAAATTTATAAAAATCATTTATAGCGGAATTAATTTGCATATTATTACTAATAGTACCAATTACAATCATTACGTATAATTAGAAATAACGGAAAAAGCAAATTTATTATTAACAAGGAAAGTAACTGGCTTTTATAATGCAAATATTAATATTTTTAATCAATCTTTTTTTTCCCCCCGCGCTATGCCACTTAAATTCAAATTCAAAATGAATCTTCAAGCAATTCGAGCCAATAAAGGTGGCCTCGTTGAAGTGGATTCACGTCTCTCGGGGCCATCCAATTTCATTGTTGATTTTACCTTTTCACCTCTGCTCAGTGACTGCAGCTTCTTCCTCTTCTTCGTCTTCTTCGCATTCGCCATGCCATCTTCTTCAGTCCCCGTGAAGACCAAGCCACTCGAGATACGCTACTAACCCTAATACTATTACCGTCATCCCCCGCCGAGAGAGAATCTGCGGCTGAGTGTCCTCGATTCCAGAAACAACCATTTGCAGGTTTCCCTTATCCCGGAGAATCGCGAGGGAATACCGCGGCGCAGTCTATTCTTGCCGGAAACTTTAAAACGCTCTCATTTCTGAATAACGTAGAAATCTCACGATCGAATCTGTTTCACCTCACCACTCCACTTAACCGAATGCAATTACTCATGTTTTCGATGATTCATCTATTTCAAAGACTCACCCCTCGTAATTGAAAAATATAGAGCAACCCTCCCTCTCCACTCAAGGATTTTTTTCAAGCGACATTTGATCTTTAGAAATATAATTTCACAATTATACAAAATTCAAGTTTCGTTTTCAACCTAATTCAATTATCATAATTTGATTAGAAATTCGAATGTATAAATATGTTTGTAATTACTGACAAATAATTACTAAAGTATTAAATATCTTTTCTGCGTTCGTGCGTGCGTGTAATATTTATAATTTTTCTTACATACCCGAGACATTTTATAAATTACATTAAACCCTTTACGACGCATGGCAATGTGGTCAAGGTATATTACGTGTATTTTAAAAATTCAGATAAGAGAAAAAAGTGTAGGAAGAAAACGCGATATATTTTCGCTTTAGAAATTTTATCCATTTTATCAAGTCCACGAAAGTTAGAAAGTATATTATGTGTCGCACGGCGTATTACGCGTAATAAAGATTAGGTGACGTTGCTGAACGTCGGGTTATCGACCCGACGCCAAGTAGTGTGACTTGCCCACAGCAAAGAACGTCGCCGTAGGTAACGCTCCCTTCGCGATGTGATTTTATCCATTTCGAAACGTAGGAAAACGCTCTTACCAATAACGCGATGTGAACGCGATGTGAACGCGAGCACGACTCATATTACTCCGCCAACAGTTAATCGTCCGACGCAACCGGCTATAAATTCTATCCGAGAAAAATCCGTTCCCTTCCTCCCCCTTATCGAATGCGTCGGTCGCTCGGCTGCATTTCATTCTGAGCAGCCAGGAACCAGTCGAACGAGTATCTGGGAATCGATACGACCGAGAAGAAACAATGGGAGCCACGAAGAACCACAGGAGATGAAAACCTCCTCTCGGACGTGGTTCATGGAGGAACGAAGGATAATTGCGTTAAATAATCGGTCGCGCTGGGAGAAAGAGAGACTGAGCGGGATAAACGACGCCATCCCGTGTATACGTATAGATATACATATACATATACATATACATATACATATACATATATATATATATATATATATATATATATATATATAGAGCCCGAGTCTACCTAAAACAGATCTAACACGGAGACAATGAGGGTGCCAACGGGCTACGTTTCCTCCATTGTGCTCTGTTAATTAAAGGCTCCGGCAATTATCGCGACGCAACTGTTTCTTTCACTGCTCGTAAGATGCTTACCGCCCCGCCCGTCCTTCTCACCCCCGTTTCTCTTTTGTCCTTCTCCGGGATTCTACGAAAAGCCATTCCTCGCCATCGCGAAATACCGTGACGCGAGTTACATCTCGCACCGGTCTTTATTCCCATTGAAACGTCGTTTTAATGGCGTAAATGTGAGTTGAAAGTTTTAAAAAAAATTTCGTTTTTGGTATATATATATATATATCGCATAAAAGTTAAATAAATGATAACAATTAAATAAAACGTAATTGTGTCTTTTTGTGTGTGTGTGAAATTCAAACGAAAAAAAAAAGGATTTTGTCGAAACTGTTATTTTCTAAATTTACATATGTTTTAACTTAATTTCTTTATGTGAAAATGTCTGGACGTTAATACAAGATATCCAAACGATAAAATATATATTAATATGCTTTTGTGAGAAAATGAGCATCAATGAACCCGGGCAATATAATTTATCCGGGAAATGTGTAAAATCATATTTTACAAAAAGGATAAATCATCATAATATTCTCTAAATCAATCGCAACAGAATGGCAATCTACATTTGTATAAGCGTGTTCTTTAATTACATCGTTATAGTATCGAATCTGTTGTAATTATCAAACCGGATAATTATTAAATATGTGATGATATATTAATAGCATAATGCCAGAAACATTACAGTTAGTATAACGCGATAATATTAATTATCAAGTAATGGTCATTCTACAGCGTTAATTTACCTGTGTAGCGCGAAACATTAAATTTCAGCAAAACTCGATATAAATGTCCATAGGTATTACTTAACTTTGTCCGCAAATATAGCCTTGATCCAATCGCGGTCGATCAAACAATTAGTAGCGACAAATAAACGCTCGTGTTGTTGTTCGTGCTGTCGGGTTCTCGTTTGTCGCTCACCCCCAATTTTAGTACGTAAAATTTAACTTGTCCCCAGTATCGAATAATCAACGCGTTATTCAATCTTTCGGGAGAGAAAAAAAAGACTCGTGCTCTCTCTCTCTCTCTCTCTCTCTCTCTTTTACCGCATAGACTAGAGAGACATGGCTCGTCGTGCGTCATAATTTTTCTAGACGTTTATCTTAGCTGACAAAGAACCCCCGTCATATTTCACCACCCTCCGAAGACGTTCGGGAAGAACTATGGAAGAACTATGTGTTATCGGTCGAGGGAGCGCGTCAAAAATACATCCAGCGGACCACGCGAAGAGAAAAGAGAGAGAGAGAGAGAGAGAGAGAGAGAGAGAGAGAGAGAGAGAGAGAGAAAGAAAGGATAGATGGACGGATCTCTTGGAAGGATTTGGTAAAGTTGAAAGGGCGAAGAGAGCCGAAGGCGAAACAGGCGAATCAGGAATGATGTTGCACGCAATCTTATTCCCGAGGGGAATCTTTCGTGAGAATAGAGATAAGACACGAAGCGCCACGTAGGTAGGTAGGTGTCGAATGATTTGCATACAAAAGAACGAAACAAGGTAAAGAGAGTGGAAGAAGCTCGGAGTTCTGCGAGAGCCGCGTCGTGGTCGATATAAAGCGAAATCTTCATTCCGGGAAAGGTCGCCGCATTGTATTACTACGCGCGTAATATAAAATGCAGGAAGAACGAATACGGGCTAAGCGAGATTGCGTCAACACGCGAAAGGAACACTCTCGACTCTGCGCATAAAATGCAACAATACCGTTCTCGACGCAAGGACGATCTCGTGCAATGTAAAACTGCCGAAAATTGAAACAGACAGAGAAAATAGAAATAAAATTTCGGATATCATTCTCAGGCGTTGCATCGAAGATCATTCAAAAATTCACCGGGCGCTCTCGGAATTCTTGCCGCGTGTAACAGTACTGGTAATACACTGGGGCAGCCAATGAAATTACAATTCACTCTCCTTATACACCACGCGTCCATTCCGCGCGGGAATGTTACATCTTTCTTATTACACCGTAGCGCTCTAGGCTTAACACGCATCCGGCGTTTCAGAAATATACAGTTCGAGGCGGAAAAGAAATGCCGTTTGAAACCGGAAATATCGTTTCAAACCGGTCGCGATATCAAGCCCGGCGGAATCATATGGAAGTCGATGATAAGTGAACATCTATCTCAATAAGTAGACATTGACGGAGTGTAGGTAATTCGAAAATTGGCTCGCATGCGAAACGATTACGTTGCGCAGCACCGCAAGTGACCCGGTTTCGCTAATCACGCCGCGGACAATGAGATTGCGTAGAGTCGAGCGTGACCACGGTTTCTCGTGTGCGTATGCATGCGCGTACCTGCGCGACGAGCGCGCAATATGCGTCAATTGAAACGGCTTTATCGTTATTAGACGCGTCGGCACGCTCTCGACGAGGGCTACATCGCGAGATAACGAGGGACGAGGAGGCTCGATAAGAGGAACGATTGTTCATCGCGAGCCGGGACGAGCACAACAGCAGCTCATGAATATTAAAGGAAATCTGTATTCACCATGAAAACCGCAGTCGGATCTGCGATAAGGACTTACCGCGAGGCTGCGCCCGATTGCGCTGACAATCTGGGCTAACGATCGGCCATTCCATGGCTAGGTATTACGATTCTTACCTGGAACATAAGCGGAAAGAGGAAATTAGTTGGTTCTTCGACTTCGATTAAACTGTTTGTTTCATGTTCTTTTTTCACGTAAGAAATTCGCTCCAATTTATATCGGTAACAGACACGGGGGCGCGTTATTAATATAAATAAGGTGTGTAACTAACGATTACGTCGTTAAATTATTTCGAAAGTGAATGTAAGAATCGCTTGATCCTTTTCCGTTTAAGGGTAACACGATATCGAGGGTACAGAGTATAGATGAAGTCGACGCATCTTTATTATGCGCATCTTCAACCGGTGGAGAGAGACGGGGGGGAAGGTTTAAAAATAAACTAAAAAACGAAAGAAGCGAAGAAAAACTTCGACACTGTCTGGCGCTCGCGATATCTGTCTCCTTCCTGGCCGCAGCGCTTTTTCCCACGGGATCGTTTGTCTGGCAGACATGCGCCAGGGACATTTTGAAAAGCACGTTCGACGGCACACAATGGACGAGCGCGCTCTCGCCAAAGCAGAAGCCGTGCTTTTGCCGGTTTGTTCACCTCTCTCGCCCTTCCACTTCCTGCCCGCTTCCACCCCTTGCGATTCGCCAGGTAAACAGCCGCACGAGGGGTACGCACGATCGCTCGTACTCGACTCTCGCTTTTCACGCACGCCCCCGCTGAGAAGAACTTTTCACGTGCAAGGTTTGCGCACGCAAGTGAGACACCCCCAGTGGCGTATTTCGGAGCCGCGCGCTCTTGGTGGCTAAAATTTCGATTCGGTCCTCCGAGATTGAATCTTACGCAAATAGATTTTCTCTTTGAGATAAAAACACAAAAATCGAACGTCCTATCTACTACGTTTGATTTGCGCTGAGAGACAGACACGTCGCGCTTGTGTCAAACTTTCTAGTAACAGATAAATCGCGTGAAAAGATGATAAATGAAACGAATGTGTATGTACTTGAAATTCTGTTTAGCGCGAGAAAATTAAATGAAATCTCTCGAAGCAATGTTGATGCGCGGATAAAAAGAAAACTGATATACAGTCATCGAGATGAAATGTTTAAAATGTGCAAACGGAATTTTCTCTTTAAAACAAAGCATGACAATCGACGGCTCATTTATCCATTTAACATATTGAAATAAATACGTGCATTGCAAGAAACTTTCTAGTAATAAATCGCATGTAAAAAGATGACGAACGAAACGAACGTGTAAGCGACTTGAAATTTATTTTAGCAAGGATACGAAATAAAGTCACTCTAAAATCTTGCGCACAGATAAAGAGATTCTCGTGTAATCCTGGCATTCTTCATGTTCTTACTTCCCCCGCCGTGCGAAAACGCGAAAATACTAAACATGCGCTTCGAGTCCCTACGATAATGTAAAATACGACGCATCATCCCCCGGGCACGCAGGAGGGATACACCCCTGTGCACAGAGGGAAGGTCGCTCGCCGTGCGAACGTACGGTTGCGTGCAGGTGTGCGTGCGTGCGTGCGTGCGTGCGCGGGGAAGTGAAAAAAGCGTGTAACACACGGCACATACGCGCGTCAGTGCATGCTGGCATTGTTACCCTTCTTGGCGCCACCCCCGCACCCTCCAACGTGATCCCCCGTGTACGTATGTATAATGGAAGCACGGCACGCGAGAAGCAACGAAGGGCGATATACCCTTTGCTCTTTGCCTTCGCGAGTTGTCAACGCGTGGAAAGAGAACGTCGACGACAGCCTTCGTCTTGCCCTCCGAAGGACCTCCGTGTACAAGGGACGTGATCGACGAAGCTGCTTTCAATTTACAACTGCCATTACGATCGCGTGCGTTGCCCTTCGTCTACGCACGATCAGCGGCTTGCTTTTTGCATTCGTAACGCGCATTACGAAAGAGAACGTCCGTCTATTCTCGTAAGATGTGCCGTTATCGTTGCCGAGAGCAAATATTTTGTTAATCCCAACTTATTGCGGAGCTTCTCTTATAAATTTTATCACGCTTTTCTCGACTTACTTCAAACGTACTTATTCCGTAAGATTTTTATATAAAACTTCACAAGTATTAGCTACAAATGAACAACTTTGAAGACACATTAAATATGTGAAAGTTGAATAAAAAAAATTAAAGTTGAATTTTACATTAAATGCTAAATTTCAATAATTTCCGCCGCACATCGGGTGGTATTCAAAACAATTGATCGCAACGGAAATATATATCTGGAAGAACAATAAGCTGCTGAGAGAAAGCTATAATTTGTAGTATTTTTTCAAGACAAATGGCTCTCAAAAATCTTTTGTAAATTGAACAGCCGTAAATCAGAGGCCCGTAACCTTATGGCACCAACTTAGGAGCGGAATACTTATCATCTTTTTTTACTTTCCAGGGGCGTCTGATTTTTTTTAAGCGTCTTCAGACCGGAAGGGATCAGAGCAGTCTTCCACAAATCCACACGTGGCTCGACCAAATGTGCTTCAGCCAGAAACACGAAACCAAAGGAAGATAGAGATAGAGAGAGAGAGAGAGAGAGAGAGAGAGAGAGAGAGAGCTGAGTATTACGTGAAGTTTTAAAGGAGGGGGGAGGGGGGAGGGGGTCATCGATCGCCTCGTGAACGTGCCCCGTGCTAGCAGTAAGAGTCGGTGGTAGTCGATGTTCACGACGCAATAACACGGTTGTGTGTAAAACCATAATATATTTTATAGTACATATAGCAATAAAGCAATGTGCCTCCACATCTGGCCGCGTCAACCAGTCTCGCCGGGGGATGCCGGACGACCGGCGGGCAAACAACTCGATTCTTCCTTTCTTTATCCTCCCAGAATCCCTCCACCTTCATTCATCTCTCCTCTCCGCTTCTCGCGTTTGCTTCTTCCTAACGGAGTTTGCGAACAGAATCGCACCGCGACGCCTTTGTTCCCACGCTCATCCCTTCGCTGGACCATCGTGTATCAAGAAAATAATCGAAGAAAGCCAGTTCTCGATTTTCAAGAAGCGCTCGGAAGCGCGACGTTATCGTCCTTCCGCGAAATACATGTTCAGAAAGATACAAGATACTCTTAGAAAGTAACATAAAACGATATATATCTCCTTCGATAAATTAGCGTTATCGAGAACGTAATGTTATTACGCATAGCGAAAGATTAAGCACCGGAAATGATACTCGATAATGTCACGAATGTAATTAATCGATGAGTGAAAAAAGGCGTAAACATAGATTGAACAGGATGATAAATTGCACATGTATAATTAAAGTATGCATTTAAATTCTTAAACGCAATCTCGCTTTTTTTTTTATTCGGTGATAAATATACCTACGTGTTAAAATGTGTACGCATAAATTTCTGCGAGTTCTAAAAAAAAAAAAAAAGCAAGATCGACGGATACGATGCCGATGCAACTAACAACCGTAGAGTCCGAGCCTATTCTATCCGCCATCAATATTTTTTATATTCCGTCGCAAGATTCTCATTTCACGAGGCATTGATTATCGGATCGTCAGCTATCGACCTCGAGTTCTTCGTAGTAGTTGGAAAACATGGGAAGATGTGACGATAAAGTCAATCTCGGCTCAGCCATTGTACGCGTCTCCGCTATTGCAGACGCGATTTTACGACCCTCGCTCGTGCGATTGTTAACCGACTCGCGCACAAGCATACAACAAAATCAAAGAGAGGTTGACATTACAGCCTTATATATGTCGGCCGCGCTTATCGCGTTGAATCGTACATAGAAGATAAACGAAGTTGAAGCCGCGATTTAGCCACTATGACCTGTTTTGAGAAGCTCGAAATTGCTCGAATTTATTATTTGCGACGTTTCACGTTGCACATAGATATTATTTTTAAAAATCAAATAAGAGAGAAAAAGAAATCTATTTTCAATGAAAACAAAGTCTCGCTTAATATTCATATAAACGTAGATTTACAAATACATTTTTATCAGTTCCACGAACTGCGCGCCGATTCGATTTGTCTTGTAACGCAATTAGAAATTAATATATATTTTTTAGAATCGTAATAGATCAGATTTATCGTATACCTGACGGAAAAAGAGAATCGCCTCGATCGATTTGCTCGTTTAAAATAGAAACAGAGGCGGTTCTCTGGACTCGATATATTTTTTTCCTCTACGACATTTCTGCGAAAATTACGTCTGTCCGATTGATCAGCATCCTGCGTCATTGCTTGCGAACATATCGCGTGTTTCAACGATCCAATAAATTCGTCTTCGTCCAGAATTGCGAAATGCTAAAATAAGCCGGCTCCCACTCGTGTTTAAATAAGAGTCTGCGTCTAGCCTGTCGGGGCTTGCGAAACTTTCGCTGGCCGTGCTTGCGTGCCCTATATAAATGCGAAACGCATGAATACCCCGCAAACGCAGACAGATTCTCTCTGAAAAGCGCTTGAGCGAGCGATGAAATTGAAATTGAAACTGCGGCTGTTATCGCAAAATATCACGCAATAATTCTAGTAATAATTAATAAGTACAATTTACATATTTCATTATATTACTAATTTATAATAAATTAATTAATAAACGTTTATAAGTAATTAATATTGCTGCTTGTGTGTAAAAACAAATACTGCTGCCCACAATTTTACCGAAACGCACAATACGCGCGACGTAACAACATTAACCAGATTTTTTATGAAATTGTTTTGGACTCGTGTGCGTGACGCACGTATGAAAAGATTTATCGGGAAAAAGGAAAAAAAAAGAAAAAAAGAAAGGTTTCACTTACAACGTCCATGATCCCGTTAAGTGGTTTATTATCTTTGCATATCATCGTGATGGTGCCCCTTTGAGCGATCCGCATGTCAGAAAGTGATGTAAAAATAATATCCAAGGCCAACTCCGGCCGAGTGTGTTACTAGACGCTCCCGATAAAGCTCGTTTCACCAGCGTTGTATATATCGGATTAATCGTTTCAACGATTTGGAGGAACTTCAAAGTGCCGGAACGCGCGAATTCCCGGCCCACTTTTCCATCAGACTCAAACTACGCACGAGTCACACATCGCCCCAACGGGCATCGTCGAGCATCGTCGGTTGTATATATTTTACAATTTTACTTGTATACGCGCATATCGATCAGGCCTGCACGAATGAACATGCATATCGAAAGAAGTAAACAGAAAAATTACAGTCGATTGACCTGATTAGGACAATCGCGACACGGGAACACGCCGGAGAAGCCATTTTTCGATGATGACGCTAACAATCGTTATTAGTTATAGAGTCATTGGAAATGATACCTCTATCTACTTAATATCCATTTATTAATACAAGAAATGGAAATTCATCCGAGAATGACAAATACTAGTGATATCGTTAAAGAGATTAAAATATTTCTACCGTATTTAATTCCAATTATCCCAATTTGTCGAATTCAATTTATCTAACGTGATCGATTCTGCAGGAAACGCATAGCATTTATGTGCATCGGATTCGCTACGCGATGATGACGAGAATAAAACCGTTCGGATCGATAGTTGGATAGTTCAGAGTTCTAATGCTGGTAAAAGTGGCATCCACGCCTCAGTGCCAGGCCATTTGGCATTTCGATCGCTGTACAATCGCGCAATAGCGATTTCCCATGAGCGTTGCATTTCGATAAATTGAATTCCAGTATAAGACGCGTATGTGCGTACCGGAAATCTTTCTTCTTCGTTTGTTATAATCCGCGATTTAACATCGCGGAGCCAGCAATGTGGGATTGTGCGCTTAGAAATCTAACAGTGTCTCCTATTAGAAAGAAGTATCGATAAACATTATGTGAAAGCGCACTTGCAAGCGCAACGAGATACAATTGTATTAATTAAATTGGCCAACAATACTCGAGACGTTGAAGAAAAGCGGCGGCGGCGGCTTTAAAATATTCATCGATACGCGCAAAAAGTGAACACACGACATAACGTCCTCGAGGCCGCCAAAAGAAATTTATTGCCCAGTGCGGACCTCCGTTACGTATTTCTGTCAGCGACATGAAATATACGATCACCGTTTTTATCGTGCGATCACGGTGAAATCACGACAGCAGCGACGCGGAGAAAGCTACAGTCTGCTTGGCCGTCGTTTATGGCCGATAGCAGACATCTGGTTACGCTGCGTCGTCATCGTCGTCATCGTTGTCGTCGTCGTTGTCGTTGTCGTCGTCGTCGTCGTCGTTGTCGTTGTCGTCGTCGTTGTCGTCGTCGTCGTCGTCGTCGTCGTCGGCGTCCCAAACTTTTGCAACGCATCGCGCCGCTCTCCATTGTCCTTTTTACGGCCCCTAAATTTGTCAATCCGTCGCCAATTCGATTATCGTGCGTGAAATTCACTGGACAGCATTTGAAAGTTAAAAGCGGGACGACGCGGGCGTCGCGTCGTCGTAAAAATAACTTGCTACTTCGAGGGATTCCTACGAGAATCACGCGATTCGAGGTTACATAATAAAAATATTATATACGGGATAAGTCCTTCATTTCATATAAAGAGCTGGTCGGAAAATTCAATAAGTCGCACTTGTAAGTTCAAAAAATATTATTACTTACTGCACTTTAGTATTAAGTTAAAACAATCTCTTAATTCACTTTGTAGCGTGTAATTGTATTAAATTGTATTAATTCATTTATTTAGTTAAATCTAGCTAAGAGAAATTCTATCATCAGAACAATTTAGAATTATTTATTGAACTTTGCCATTATATTTCCTAAAAACTGTTGTTTCTAATTAAATCTTCTCTTACAATGTGCATTTGCCTGTTGATTATTTTAGAAAATTACACTGAGAAAAAAATATAGTTAATTTTAGTAAATATTTAGTTCAATAAAAAAAATGATTGTTAAATCAAATTAACATTTCTTGTATCAAATAAATATATCTTTATATTTAATAAATATTATTAATTGGCAGTATTCGACTAAATATTTATTGAAATTAACAATTTTTTTTGTTCAGTGTACTTACAACAATTCATAAGTAATCGTTCTGCTGTGCAAATCAAAGTCTGGAAATTAATAAAAACTTATCGAGTCCTTCTCGAACAAAAAAAAAAGTCTTTACGCCGCTTCTTCGACACCGCATGTGTGGGACGTTACGTAAATGATTTTTGTTCGAGCGAGAGCCTCTTAATTTCGGAGAAAGTAGGTTATGGGTGAAGGGACCAAGAGGTCACGCTTCGCAAAGAAAAAGCGAAGGGGAGTCGAGCCGAGCCAAGCCGAGCCAAGCCAAGCCAAGCCAAGCGACCGACAGAGCCCTTGATGAAGTTCCGCCCTTCAAGGACAGAATTATCGGAGGCCTCGAGAAACGAGGCCTGGGAAACGCTCCAATTCCGGAGCGTTTCGCTGAAAGAGCAAATTATTTACGCCCCCTTGTTAAGAAATCATTTCTGCCAGAAGGAGCAAACTCTGTGATATTTGCATAGCCGCGGTGTTTTAATATGCGGATCTCTTTCGAGCGCGCTACGTGAAGAATTAACGCGCCGACGAGCGTTCGCGTTCAGTAATTGCAGAAGCGGCCACCGAATCGCGTCGCGTTACGATACGTTAATTCGAACCGTTGAATAAAACATGCCGAGGAACGTAGATTGTATTCCCTGTGGATGTCCGCAAATATGTTTCCGGTTCGCTAATACACTACACACAGCATTTGGCAATCTGTCCGCGACGTCACGTTCATGGCAGCAGGCAGCGTCTGTTCTCGAGCGCTATTGTGCGCCCGCGGCGTTTATGCGCGTGTGTGCGTGCGTGCGTGTGTGGGGTGTACTCAATCAGATGTTACATACCGCTTCATTGTTACGTAGATAACGTACATCTTGCCCTCGTGTCTCGTAATTAACGGCAACAAAGCTCGGTGTTTTTGATATCTCCCGATTCGCCACCATCGCACATCGCACGTTTCGGCACGTCCAACACGCGGCAATGTGTCACAATATCACGATGTTAGCCGTGCGATATATATTTCGACGGGAGAAATATCGCGTGGCATCGTCAGCAAGGCGATATGTAATTAAGATAGCGCCTCGTCAGGGCCAAGATAAAGTGCAACGCGGCGGTAAACGCGGTATTCCGCATTGTCTAAGAGAGAAATCGCCCAGGTGCGCCACGTTCGAGTCAGAATGCGTTCGAGTCGAATAACTTTCCTGGGTCGTCGTCGTCGTCGTCGTCGTTAGGGACGACTCCCGCTTTCCCATATTTCTATGCCTTAATTACCGTCAGAACGTTTTTACTGCTTTAATTGCTATAATTACTCCGCATGTTCTCGCTGTGACACGTTTATTCATTTCGTGTCATTCCGCAGCGCGTCATATCTTACCCCATCCGTATACATATACAATATCCACTATAAAATTATTGCTGTTACTTCCATTATTATCGCTGCCTCTGCTGTTTTAACATTAAACAGACACGGAGAGAATTTATTATGATTACCGGAGAATTGCATCTTTCCTTTTCTCTTCTTAAATGATCGATGAGAAATAAGAAAAAAAAAAAAATGAAAAATAAAGTTAGCTAAAATACCAGCAAATTGGAATCAAAAATATCGTAAAAAAAATTATTAGAGTAGAGTCTAACGGTTTTAATTTTTTAAGCAAATTTTTGTAAAAGAGAGGGGAAAAATATCAAAGTAATACGATAAAAATATTGAAAAAATAATAATCGTGGTGAAAATGTGATATCCTATTTTTTCACTTTGCGCGTATTTAACGAGTTTCAGAAAATTTTTTTCTTTCACTATTTTCATCGTCGATGTTTTCAGTAGAAAATTTCGGTGGTTCTTGACTGAAAACAACTCCAAATACCATCGAATCTGTGTGCTCT
Organism: Trachymyrmex septentrionalis; assembly: GCF_001594115.1. NCBI lineage: Eukaryota > Metazoa > Arthropoda > Insecta > Hymenoptera > Formicidae > Trachymyrmex > Trachymyrmex septentrionalis. The sequence goes on from NW_017305611.1 coordinate 2,726,280, forward strand.
CTCTCTCTCTCTCTCTCTCTCTCTCTCTCTCTCTCTCTCTCTGCGCTAATGTCTTCGCCAGGAGCCCTCAGATCCGATTAATTTCCGCTCGATTCCGAATAGAATATTTAAAAAGCTTTAGTCTGAGAGAGGTGGGTAGCTCGGTAAGGGGCTGACTGTCGCTACTCGCTCGTCGTCAAAGGCGGCGGGTGTAGACGGCCGGTCGGCAGCAGGCAGTCAGAGATATTCCCGCAAATCGAATGAACGTGAGCCAAATGAAGCGATATTGAAAGGCGATATCGTCGGTTCGCTCGCTCGACGCACAAATTCAATAACGAGCTCTGGAATAGAACGACGAAAGAGAGGAAGCGGCACCGTATACTCCGGACACCGGCACGAAGTGGACTCTACCGCAGGAACGGATTCGCTGGACAAATATCCACCAGCTTTTCCTTTCCACGAATTTCACGTCGGCAGCGAGTTTCTTCTCAGCTCTGACATATTCTTTCGCCGGATCGGTAATAGATAAAAGTGCTCGCTTCGCTGCACGTCGTCCAAAATCTAAATGCAACATCCGTCTAAGATATGTATTTATACCTCCTGTCCAATTTTAAAATTCTAGACAGCTCTCCCGTGAAATATAAAATAAAGATAAAAATACATTTAACGCAACTTTTACACCCAACGCGATTGTAATAAAAGCCAATCACACGCCATTAAGCTGTGAAACGCGAAACTGCGGATACTTGAAAATTCCGGTTGCCTGCGCCGGCAGGAGGCATTATTTATCGCTAAATTACGAAAATGCAAAATGACCAAATTGCCGATCATACGGGCCGCTAAAATGTACAAACGTGAGTGTTGTTAACACTTTAATTTCCATGTATGTATATATATAGAAATAAAATACCTGCATTTCCTCGGAAAATATATATACCGTTTGCGCATAAACGATGACTTTATTCCCGTATAATTTGCGTTTGTATTCGTCGTTTATTTTGCATAACGCAAACTGACCGGGGAGTGAGATGATTAACGTCCGAAAGTAGTTACCGGAAAAATGCGAGTGTGATCTGTAAAAACGAGTGTCGAAGCAAAGTGTTAAAGTGGGGAAAGGCGAAAAAGCGAAAAAGCGAAAGAGCGAAAACGCGAAAACGCGCGATCCGACCCTGCAGCTCCGGATCAGTATGGTATCGAGCATTTGTTCGTCGTTTTGTTTGCCCGGAGAAGGTATTGGTGAATGCGAGTGAGTGCTGCGCTCTCGCATGCCGCTGCATCGTACTACCCACAATGCTTTGTGTCTATCGGCTGGGTTTATCCAACGATCGATCCGCGGGTACCCGGCGACTCGCTTAAAACCTTCCGGAGAAAATATAGTAAGCGATCCCGCGCGTCGCCACCGGCAACGACGTCTCCCGCTATTTAGCGATAATATCGCGTTAGCCACCGGAGGAAAAAGTCGATCCACGCCGAGCGACGTCGTGCAAATATATATCGTCGAGATCGTTACGCTTCCATTACGCTAAAGAGAAATCGTAAAAATCGCCTCGCATCCGCGCGAGAGATCTGAAATTCATGTAACGTATTAACTAAAAAAAAAAAAAAAAAAA
>NW_017305611.1:2727968-2731575 GCF_001594115.1 Trachymyrmex septentrionalis
CAAATAAAAGATTATATATATATATATATGTATATATAATACCTTTACATTAGAAATCGTGAAAAATGATATACTAAATTGAATTATTGATAATATAGATATATTATGTTTTTCATGATAATAAACCGCACGATAGCGTCGCTCCGAATGGTTTCTATTTAAGTTTGCAGCGGCAGAACGCGGAGAGAAATTATTGCAAAAATAAATGCTGTGTGCATAAATTAAAACGGTCTCGCGTCGGGAATGTTAACGATAATTTCGTGTTTGACATCGAAAAAGAATTAATCGAGGGCGGAGCGGAGCGCGCGAATATTGGACTGGCTACGTGCCCGCTTCCATTAATCGAACTGAAAATCGCGGAAATTACGTTACGTTCGCGACCAAAAGCGCTGTCACGTTCATACACCGAAATCACCGGATTTGATTACTAAGCGAAACATAATAACGCTCGGCTCATTGAAAGCAAATAACGGCACCCGCGCCAAGTTTGTAGTTGGGTTTTCCGACCAGACATAAATAAATTTCACGAACGGCGAATCATTTGTATAACACGCGTCCAAAAATGATACACGTCGCGACGCGCGGGGGGGGGGGGCACATTAAAATCAACGCGCGCTGCAAATACCATGGGAAACCGCGAAATTAACATATAATCCGCTCTCGCGTATCTCGCGCGGATTGCACACGCCCATTCGCTGATATCTGATGATGGGGCTCTGCCGTTAATGTTCATAATTATTCTTTCATTTATTAATTTTCCCGTTAATGCGGCGTCACTCTCTGTGATATTCACAGTTCGGTTCTTATTTCAACCTATTTCGTCTTGAATAATGTATTAATGGCCGCTCTCAATTATCTTTATAATATCTTTGGACTTAATAATATCTGTACTCGAGACGGTCTCAAATATAAGATCCGGCCTATATGTATATATTGTGATTTCGAGGCAACTTCCACAATGAATTGCGCGTGAATTATTTCCATTCCCATCAGCGGCTGTGATTCGTGCGACACGATTTCTTTAAATTCGAACGAGTCGACTGGCTAACAGCAGCAGCCGAGTGTCACCGGTTGCTCGCTCGAGAGTTCCGACTTTCTCCTTCGGAACGAATCATTAGCTTTCACTCGCGCGAGTTATCCCGGTTTCCAGCTCATAGTAGACACGCTACACCGCCAGGTGTTACGTCGAGCAATGAGTTTGACCGATCTAAATATTTATAGAATATCACAAAAGGGATATTGAAAACACAGAATCGACGTTGCTCGCTTTAAAATGCGGGAAATTCATTTATCTGCCAACCAAAAATATCGAAGCGTTAATAATGTTTTTTTTTCTACAAATAAATTGAGAGACTACCAACGATTTATATAATAGCCCGTAAATAAAAATTAATCGATTATATACAATGGAATAATAATTTAAATTTAAGCTTACTTAAAAAGAGAATTTTAATAAATTGGCAATTAGGGGATATATATCTTCCTACACAGTGATATTCGTAAAGGTTGAAATTTAATAAAACTGCGACAAATAACGATCTCGTTCCGCGTGTCCATTTTCCCGCCTTTTCTAAAGGTATAACAAATGTTTGCTCTACAGTATGAATAAAACATTGTTCTCTACTTTACGCTTGAACGTACAATATTCTTGGTGCAGTATATACGGAATCAATGTCCGCCGGGTCGAACTTACTTTCCACCGCAACCGAGTCGCGCAAATATCCCGCATGTTTCATGATACGAGCGCACCACTATGCTTGTCCCGTATCGTAAACTAGTTATCCTCATATTCGATATTCGCACTGCAACCGATATTATCGATAATACAAAGCTATTTGCAGTCCAATGAATACTGAAAGACGCAGATACGGATATTGAACTCTTCGGAGTCGCCCAACAAAAGATTAGAAAAGATGTAGAAAGTTTAGTAACTTCTTTTAAATTTCTTTCTAAATTTCTAATAAATGTCTCTCTCTCTCTCTCTCTCTCTCTCTCGAAGAAAACAAAAAATTTATATTTTTTTAAGAGTTTAAAAAATTTTCCAACGTCAATCGTATCGATACACCCAATACACTCTTTTACTTGGCAATTACGGTAATTTTCGTCTCCCTACTCACAGTCCCGAATATCTTCGTAATTCGTTCGAAACTTGAAAATTGAACGAGAAATCTTGCGAGTGCTTTGATATAATTTTGCGATATAACCGAATATCAAAATGGAAATCGCGATTTGCAGACTCGCGCGTGCCTGCGGGTCGACAATGGCGTAAAGTGAGAGTATCGCAACTGTCACGCATAATACATCATCGTGCGTGTTTCAGAATGCGCCTCCGGGAAGCGCGTAAAAGACGACGATCTCCCCCCCTCCCTCCCGCTTGTTTCACTTCCATTTTCGATCGTGCCCGTCGTTGACGATTCGCTCGCGCGCATCCTGTCACCTCGCTCGCCAAGTTTATCGCTCGTTTTATTACCGATCGTAAGACGTCAACGATTCACGGTAAAAGCACCGGTAAATAACATATCGCCAGGCGTATAAACGTTACGTTAAAGCCCACCACCGTCCACATCTACCGCGGCGCGTTTCGCGTTGCGCGCCCGCGCGAAAGCGGGAAATTGCACGCCGCAGCGAATCGATCACCGCGCGATAAAGAGCGCCGCGATAAAACGGACAAAGGGCGATTATCGTAGCTCGTGAATTGCCTTCGGTGATTTAACGTGAGGCGCTTTATTTCCGCTGGCTATTCAGGTTTCATCGCGCCCGGTCCACTCTCTTTTTCGCCAAATTTCGCCCTATCACAGCGCGAACGCGCGCTACATTGTCAAATGTTAATAAAATGTTAATTTTTTAACTACTCAAATGTATACACACACACACACACACACACACACACACATATATATATATATAATTGTATATGCCATGTCCCGAGCATTTTTGTAATTGGTTTCAAACTTAAAATTAGACGAGAAATCTTAGGACTGTTTTGCTTCGTGATATAATTTTGCGATAATCAAATACCAAAATAAAATCGCTTTGTTTAAAAGCAATTCCCAATATTGTTAATTAATTATGAATATATTATTATTTCAAAAGCATGCGATAAATAGCAATTAGAAAATAGATACGAACATGATGGTACGATACATCTCGCTGTTAATGAATGCGGACGGCTCTTACCTGAAAGAAGAAATATGAGGATATAAATGAAGGCATTTCTAAACGCAATACGCGAACGCGATGGGGAATAATTCGACGTTTCGACAAACTAAAAATTTCCCCTTACTAAAATATCCAACATGAAAAGGACAATTTTGTTAAGGTATCTAAAAATTTAGCTGGATACAGACTTGATGAGAATAGAGAAAAGTTTTGGACTGTCGAAAGTGTTACGTAGAACACACTTGAACGTATAACGAGGAACGCTACGAATTTACAAAATTTAACAACCAGTTTGGACATCCTGCGTAATTGTTTCGATGGTTGAAAATTCGCTTTCAGATCCGTAGAGCTAGAGGAAAATTTTTTAGATACTTTTAGAGACAGAACCATTATTTCTGTATAAAGCGAGAGAGAGAGAGAGAGAGAGAGAGAGAGAGAGAGAGAGAGA
>NW_017305611.1:2731675-2743370 GCF_001594115.1 Trachymyrmex septentrionalis
AGTTTACAAGGGGGAAGGGTATCTCCAGCGTTATCGTAGCCCTCGCAAACTACTCGTCGGAGCGAGTGAGCAGGGAGTGAGCTGCGTGTGCTCGGTGTATGCCAGAGTCGCTACGCGGTTTCAGAATGATGGAATCGCGAACGATGGAATCGCGCGCGAATAAAGCGTGCATCCCCGTAGCTGTCCCGATTCATCAGCCTGCACATCGCACGCCGCTCGAGAACAGCGGGGCCTGTTTGCAACGCGCCGTCTGCGCGCCAGTCGCGGCCAAGCACGCCAATAACGCCGAGTTAATGATGTTTGGTTGACGGATTTATGAGGGCAGTGCAATCGCACGCGGCGTGCATGCGCGAGTAAAAGGAGTCATTGCACGGGGAAAGATACGACGACCCCCGCGGGCGAGTCTTCGATCGTATCGCGGAAACCATTAGCCGAACGTACGGCAAAAACGTCCGGATGAAATCGCACGGCGCGTTCCCTTCCCCCTCAACTAACAGCCGCGCGCACAGCTCGGGACATGGGACGGGACGGAGTAAGAAGATTGATGCGCGCGGCCCGCGCGATTGATAACGACTAAAATATTATGCGCTGAGAAATATCATCCGTCTCGACGCGAGAGAGAGAGAGAGAGCCCGCGAGAGAAGATCTATCGATCGCTGTCGATCACGCGAGCGATTCTTCTCTCCTTCCTCTCTCATAATGACACGGCCGGAAAGTAGTTTCATCGAAAGAACGCGACGTACGTTCGTAGCGAGAATTTATTCGTCGCCGGCCGCGACATTTCCTTCGATCGCGGACGAACGTTACACGTCCAATCGCGCACGCGATGATGACGCGCGATCGCGCATCTGGCACGAATATTGGATACGACGTTGAAATATATCAACATCCCGGATCTCCGAGCGCGCGGACCCCGATTCGATCCGGGGGCTTTCTTGGATTCGACGTAAACATCGGCAAAGCGTGGATTGCTTTACGCGTGGAAGATTCAATTCTCCACGAACGTTCGCGAATTAATAACCGGCGGAGGAAGTGGGACTCACGAAGGAAATTGATAAGAAATTTTCACACAGATATATTTTACAGCATCGGGGTAAAATCATGGGGCTCGAGAAACATTACACGCACGCGAACTTTTTTTTATCCAGAGATTAGAACATGCTATTCTTACGCTGCACTCTTTAGATATCCAATGGTAATCCAATCCCTAGAATTGAATAACGTTTTGCAACTTTTTAACTTTAATGTGTGTCAAAATGTAAATCGATCCACTTCTACAGTTAGTTTTTTAGAGTAAATACATTAACGTATGTATTTAGTAAATAAGCATCTAAATTTGAATCAAGTTAACGACGTACACTGAATAGGAGTAGTGGTGACCTATAGAAATGATAAGAAATAACTTGGATTCGATATAATTTGACATTATGAATTTTACACTGTGTATTCTGACACGCTTTGAAACCGAATCCGATGTCGAAAAATTCCTCCCTCACGCCACAATTTTCTTTATCAACGGAAAATAGCTCAATTTTCCAGTATTTTTAACCTACCAGTTTGCATATTAACTTAATAACCTAGCATATTATCGTTCGACTTACTTCCTCTCTCTTTTACCCTCAGCTCGCACATTAAAAACCAGGCTATAAATGTCACTAAAAAATACTAGAAAATCGAGCCATTTTTCGATAAAAAATTTTTCACACGATGGAGTAATTTGGACGTCGGATTCGGTTTCAAAGCGTCAAAATACCGCGAGAATACCGCGGTCCAATCTCCGGATCAAACGTTACATTTTCTTTTGTCCATGTTATTAACATCCAGAAAAATATCAGTCGTCGTATACGAGCTATTAACTCCGTGTGTAACGATAGCTCTGTGAAAATGCTCGCCGTTGCATTTTCTAACGGGAGACAACGAAGCTGTGCATTTAACGGGCGAAATGGAGAAAAGCGTGTAGAGGGCGTAACAAAAAATTTCGCCCTCGCGCGTTTCACGCGAAAACACGCTCGAAAGCCGATCGCGCGCTCTTTTCGACACGAACGTTGTTCAAAGCGAACGCGAGCGGACAACAATGGGCTTATCGTGCACTTGGCAGTGAATGACAATCTCGTTCTGCCAATCGCGAGAGAACTCGATAAAACTGCACGACGATAAACAGATTGGATCAGACGAGGGGGGGAGGGGGGGGGGGTTGTTAGCATGACTCCCGATCGTCCGCAGCTTCGCGCGCGAATGCTTTCTGCGAGCACGCGTCTATATTATCACGCGCACGAAGCCTGTTATCACGATAACCGGTTACATTAATCGCATGGGTGACTGGCGTGCAAAAAACAATCGGAAAGATCCATCGCTCGCACTGCCTATTTATTCGACGATTAACAGAGAGCTTCTCAAACTTCAAGGGCTCGACAATCTGAAACAATTGTTTTTTCTTTTTTTTTTTTTACTTTTATTTCTTTTATTACAGACATTTGGGAGTTGAAGACTGGAACGTTGGGTACAGTAGAAATTTAAACATCGTATCGCGATATCAAACAATTAAAAAATTGGAATTATTAGCGTTATTATGAGCATTGAAATTATATCCAGGAAGCAGAAATTGATCTTTTTAGGATAAACGCACAAATGGATCCGATTGCAACAGGTAACGGTAATAAAAATTAGATGAAGCCGCGGTTATACGCGCACGGATAAATTAATTATGATAGGTATACTATATATACGAGTATATGTTCACGGATGGAAACATGGAAACTATACGGTCGCGCCCATAACGTCACATCACATAATATACTGCGTATAATGAAAGAGCCGAGAAGCGGCGAGCAATTGTTATTGAATTCTGATAGTGTAATGCCCAGAACGCGCGGTGGATGGCTCTTAACGTTTCCGCCGTTTAGAATGTGACAAAAATACGATGACGAGTTGTCGTTTTTTGTATAACACATCCGCCTCTCGCGATCGCGCCAAGCCGAAATTGCCCAGACGGTGCGTTAAAAGAGAAAAAAGAGAAATAAGAAAAACAAAGAAAAAAAAGGAGCACAAACAACGATGCGGTTTCGCGCAAGTCCCAAGGGGACTCTGGTCGTCGTTTTATCCTCGGCTGTCACGCCGTTAACGTCTTGCGCGCTGGGCCCGGTTGGTGGTAATGGTGGTCTCTATACGCGAGGAGATCGTCGTCACGGGTAATTGACACTTTGTAGGATAATGGCAGCGTGAATACGTGCTCGCTGCGCGCGTTTCTCATGCCCCGTCTTCCGAAGATGACTATCGGTACGCCGATGTGTGTACGCCGAGGTCTCCGCCGGTCTCGCGAGTCTCGAGCTGAAGCCAACGTTCCATCTTCGCTTACTCACGACGACGACGACGATCGGCCGCTTTGTGTAAAATGCCCCTGTTGGCCACTGACGATTCGATCATTACGTTGCGCAAAAGTTATTACCCGGGACGAGCAATCTGCGAGCCGCGCGGTAATGTCGTTCCTGCGTGTGCGCGCGCCGAGCGAGCGGGAGCAATTTACTTAATAATGATGCTTTTAGTAATAATGAAAGACTCTACGGAATCTGCCGAGCATCGTTTTGCGCCGCGAGCGACGCGGATAATACAATCGCGAAAAGTACTCGCGCGTATCTCTACTCGTACCACCAAACCAAGGCCGGGTGACGCGACGTGCGTGCATGGCACGCGCGACACTCGCGCGGAGTAATTGCGTATATATGAAAATATCGGCGTTACGCTCTTACAGACCGTGTATCAGACCGAGAGAGAGAGAGAGAGAGAGAGAGAGAGAGAGAGAGAGAGAGAGAGAGAGAGCGAATTGCATGCGCGACGATTCACCGTACCAAAGAACGAGCGCGTCGCGTGAATAGTCGTACGTCGGCGGATCTAACTCGTCGTTTTCCCGGCGAAACGTAGCGCGCGAAGAATATCAGGTCTCGACGACAGATCACTTTTTGCATTCAACATTTTCAATGCACCGTCCGTACTCTATTTTTATATTTTTTATATTTGTTTTAAACCTAAACTCTTTTCAAGACGATACGGACTAGATTTTAAAATTGTGAGTCAGGAGGATTATTTCATTTCGTTTAAGACGCCATTTAAAAGAAAAAATGAGAAATAATTATTACGATAATTGGAAATAGTGTAAAAAAAAAAAATGTGTGAAATAATAGAGATCGATTGTAACACTTCAAATCAGTTTCTCCAGAAATACGTGTATTGATTTCGATTCTAAATGCACGAGACGCTCCCCTCCTGATTCTTAAAAACGAGCGTTAAAGCGAGATGATTTAACGACGCCTTCAAAGCGAATGCCAAAGTCGGATATTTAATGATTTCCTTTCTTGTTTTTTATTCCTTCGTTAAAAAATCTCCTAGACCTTGGCAATGAGACCGATCCATATATTCCATAATCGTCATCGCGTTAACTCGCACGGAAGTTTATTTGCGTACGACGCGAGAGAGCGAATACCACGTCGCGTCGAGCGCGTAAATAATCCATTCGTCTTTATCCATTCGCCGTGAACCAGCGGAAAATTATATACCGTTCGTAGAAAATACGTATACAAAAGAGAAAGAACCAGGTTCTGGACAACAATATACAGCTAGCTTCGCGGCGATGATGGTGCAGCGACACGGCAAACGGCACGCAATGCATAATGCAGCGTGGATAATAAATAAATACTTTGTCTTTCGTGCCGATCACGACGCATCGCGGACTCTCGTTAATCTTCGCCTTCGCGATACTCGAGGGATAGATCTGTTTACGACGCGGTTTTTCTTCATTTCTTTTTAAATTTGCATCGATGATTAATAGTATCGTTTGAAGCGCGAAGATATCTAAAGCGGACGCGGCAAAGGGATCGCCGACGGCGATACAACGCGCCGCGTTTTGCACGCCAGTGTTTAATACGACCTTCGTGCCAGGCAAAACGTTATGACCGCCGCTAGATTATCCGCGTGATCAACGAGCACGTTACTCCGTTTTTTTCCAAGAGTGGCGCACTGAACTTCTGGTGACTAATTAACTCCTTCTGCTAGGCGAGGGTAATAAATCTCGGCTCAAGATTTCGAAATCTCGTGTTGGAAAAGAGAGAGAGAGAGAGAGAGAGAGAGAGAGAGAGAGAAGGGGGGAACGCACACTTTTTTTAATATATAAAATTTGTAATACGTAAAGTACGATATTTCCAATTTATATGAATTTTTGGCTTAAGCAATTTCTTCTACATTTATAATCAGAAATTCCCCTGGGTTATTTAAAACTGAGTAACGATCTTGCTTATAATTATAAATATCGTACTTCACAGATATTTCTAATTATACGCAAGATTGTTATGCAATTTCGAATACCGCGAGGAAATTTCTGATTTCTGATTCTGACATTAGAAATTGCTTCGAAAAATCTACCTTCATATTTATGTTTCGCAACGACAATCGAACTGGTTACGACCCGGATCGTGACCGTGCATCCCGCAATAGCGACGTGCATACGTAACGACTCGCATCTATACGTGCATTTAACGTCGCGCTCGGTCAGAAATTGAGTATGTTACCGCTTGACGCCTGAATCGGGCAACGTGCCGGGTAACTACGACGGATTGCGGAGTGCACGTGCTATGAATAGTTGGATTCGAGTTAACGTTGATTATCGTGGCGTTCGCGTGTCGCGACGGCGACGACGGCGACGACGACGACGACGACGACGACTAGCGTCGCAACAGAGCGCTAAAATTTTCTGATCTAACCGCCGCGGCTTCCATGCTCCGACTCGCTAATATTAGAATTGAGCGAGGCGCATACCGACGTTTCTGCTCGAGGTGCTTTGTTAGCGCTATATCCGCCGATCGGGAAGCACTAGAGTTAAATATATATCAGGAATACGCAGCCGTTGATAATTTTAAACATCTCGCGGGGCTGCCGTGAAAAAAATTCACTCTCGTAAAAGATAATGATACGAGTAAAAACTGTGTCTGCAGTAAGTCAAGTAAGAGCGTGGTCGAGTTCGTGTTATTAGCCTTGAGATAGGTTCGAATAGTTTCATACGATATATTATATTTAAACCTCTGTCTGCTTCAATTTTGCAAGGACGAGCAAAATGGATGGGTTAAGCCAGGATTCCGCGAAAACAGATTCACTATTTTTTCATCGTCTTTTTTTGTCTCCACTTTGCATATCGAGCCACGTTCCGGTAAATCATTACTTCTGTACGTGCAGCGATGATGATCTCGAGTTTTTCATATACTTAGCAGCCGCTAATTGTAACATTTTTGGACCTTTCGGGTGAGTGCAGAGAAACGCAACGTAAGGAACACGCTTCATAGCGTATTTGGTATTCACGTGATTCTCTTAAGAAAGTTCAATGACAACTGTATCTTCCTTGATCAAGTGCATCAAGGACAAAGGTGCCCTCTATGGATTCATGATAGATTCATATCAGCGATATCTTTTATTAGCCTTGAGTAAGGCCGACCACGCTCTTACTTGACTTACTGTACACAGAAAACTGTAAGGCAATAAGACGTAAGCAGTAGCAAGTGCAAAGTGTTGATTTGTTTACGTCTACGGTTAAAATTTTTCCACGTGTCATAATCTGAATTGGTTTGAAAAAGGACACACAATTGCAAATAAAAAGTTTCTTTCCCACTTCAAATGGAATATTTTTAAAACAGTCGTACGTAATAAAAGAAAAAACAGACGTTCCAAAGTGCGATAGGAAATGTCAGAATCTTATCTTCGCTGTGTAATCTCCGTAAATCTCTTCAATCGTAAAATATATTTATATTTATATGATTTTATTGTAAGATTTATGTTTACGATTTTTGTTTTCCAAACCTAAACGAGATGTCGTAATTTTTGAATATTAAAATTCTTCCTTACTCGGTGCAACGTGAAAGATCTTGCATCCGATAAAATAACTTAGCCGAGTTGTAGTTGTTTATTCAGTTAAGCCGTCCGTGTTGAACACCGTTGTGATTAAATGCGGGTCGAATAAACGCGACCGCCTGACGCGCACATAATGATTTATCAGCACGAAGGCGACTCGCGTTGCAGGCCGCGTTGCAAACCGATACGGTGAACGATATATCGGCGGGATTGAATCTGGGTCAAGGAGAAATCGGATCGTGTTGCCCGAGTCGCTTCGTACTGCCAAAGGTTTGGGGCATCGTTAGCATTGATCACGCGACGGGAACGAGACAACGCAATCGATAGGAGGGCAATCGTTCACTCAAACCGGTTTAACCTTTCCGTTAGCATTTGGAGAGAGAGAGAGAGAGAGCGAATAAATTGCCGAAAGCAGCAATCTCATTAAATTAAATAATACACGTACGTATCTTATTGGTTGCGGATTGAGGTCACGAATAAATAAGGTCCATGCGCGATGCTAAATTGCATCGGTAATCATAACCGCCAGTTGAAAAGTATATTAATATCGGTATATTAATATCGGAAAGGTAGAATCGACGCGAACATCATTTTCATCAATTCGAAGCCCCGTTTAAATAAAAGACTTATGGCGTTGTAAAAAAAAAAATTCGCTCAAGTTTCCGCACGTCCACGAATGTGTGTGTGTGTGTGTGTGTGTGTGTGTGTGTGTGTGTGTGTGTGTGTGTGTGTATCGCCATAAAATCTGGGCGCGGTGAAATCCGTTACCTCATACACTCGCGCCTCGATGCGAGTTCTCGATTTCCCTATAAACCTCGGAGGAGAACCGTCCTAAATCCCACATACGATCGTGCGGCGAAAACGGGGCGGCTCAGAGAGAAGCTGGAGAAGCGTAAACCGAGACAAAGGCGAGAGACAAAATCCAGAACGCGGGACAACCTTGTGTAATCGTCGAATCTACATATCCGGAGATTCTAATCGCAAGCAGGGGATAATCCGGCGTCATAACGCAATCGTTCGTGCATTCTCATTAGCAATTATTGCGAAAGGGAAGTTATCGCGCTTAATCATAGTTACAATTAATCTCTCCCCATCCATTGATTCATCTTGAATACGATGAAGAGACGAGAAAAAGAACTAGAGACGAGTTCTTCTCCCTTCGGTACTTTAGTCGAACCGTCGCAGCGTTAGATTTGTTCCTTATCGCTGCACTAGACTGCAATTTTCTTCTCGCTTTTAGCAAACATACACCTATTTCGCTTCAAGTGCAAAAAAAATGTACACTAGTTCAGCGATGAAAACTAGACCTGGTAAAGTCGTCAATAAACGGATGAAAATTGTAGAAAATTGTAGAGATATGTGTCCAAGTGTTTAAAAACGAAAAGAATTGAACGGAGCCTGTAAATTTGGACATCTTTAAAATCTGCAGGTTTTTTTATGGTTCACGATGTTATTCACCGCCGACCGTTTTGTTGCCGATTCTTCTTTAACCGCCGGCGATTATCTACAATTTCAACTGGTCTTTCGTTTCTTTTGTCGCGTCAGTATCGGTAATTAGTCATCGGCTCGGTTTACGAGGTACAGCCGGTAAATTCGTCAAGGACATTCGCGGCAGGTAGGTTTGTCCGGCACATTTTATTGCTGGATCCTCAATATCAGGGCAATGATCCTTGCGGCGCCACGGGAATTATCGATATTCTTTCGCCATCGTTCACTTTGCGGTGGCGTACGCAGTTGCAGTAAAACTTTATGGGCGAGAGGTGAAAAACGACCCGAAAAATCCGGCAATTCGTGCCGAATCCTGGCCGAAGTCGAAAGTCATACATCAAAAGATCGATTTTCGGCAAACAAAGTTGCGAAGCTCAAACAGGCCTAAATGATCGAAGTTGAAAGACGAAATTTATTGCTTATCGTAAATGTTCAGCCACCGGAACGAAAAACTAAATGAAATGATCGTCGTCCATGGCTTAGAATTTCAAGGACCGATTTTCGGACAGGATTTTCGGACGTGTCCAAGATCTATATTTCGCTTCAAACTCCTCCTCTTTTCTCAAAATGATTTTAAATATATGCCGAAATCCGCGCGAATCGTTAATTATCTCTGCGAAAAAAAGCCTTTAGGCGAGAAGCTGCCACCTACGGACACGCCATTACGCTTAATAACGATTAATTTCGATTTAATCGAATCCGACGTATTCGTTACTACTTTAATTATCGGACGCCAGCTCACATCGCTACATCGGGATAATTAGAACGATAGTGCGTAATGGCCTGTAATGGAGTCGATATACAATCACCGGTACACACATCGCACGCATTTGCGGGCTGCGGACACGAACAAATATTCGCGAGACGGACGTTCTCTCTGACTTCCGGAACGTCTCAGTCTGGATCTCATTATATGGCTCCCCTCTCCTCCCCTTCAACGTCTCTTCTTTATCGCACTAGGTCGGGGGGCATCGACAAGGAGAGAACGACGACACGTCGTCTCCGAATAGACACGGCGAACTGTGGAAGGAGGGCGAACGGAAGGGAGAGAAGGAGGGAGGGAGCGGGCGTTATTGTTCTTCAAAACAATTTAAACTTTAATTACTTCGCTGAACTGCAGAAACGGCGTTGCGACAGTCTCACTGTTTGCCATCGTAAAATTAATTGGCTTCTCCTTCTGCCTCTCTCCTCCCGCTTCGACCGCGTTTCGAGCGCGTATGAATCTTCCTTCTCTCACACACACGCACGCATCTACGTGTCGCACATTTCTCTCCTCATACAGGCTGACTTCAAATAGGCGACTTTAAACATTACAGACACGCTTTGACCAATTTCAAATTTTCCTCTTGTCACGTAACATTTTTACATTTTCGCAACTGCGTTTATAATTTTCCGATGGACATTTTTAATTAAAGCAACATCTATTTTCATTCAAGTAGATGGAAGAATTAAAAAAATGTGTATTTAGATTCTTTTTTGTAAAACTTTTTTTTTTTTTTTTCGTCGAAGAAAAATCGATCGCGAGACATTACGTACCGTCCACCTTCGATAAATTATTTTAGAATCACCCTGTACGTTTTACCTCCACCTCCTGCTCCTCCGACTTCCTTTCCCTCCGCGTTTCTCCGCGGCCAACATTGTGGATCAATTGATACGCGGAGGTGCAGATCGAACCGCTTTCGACGCCGGCTCGTGCGTTATATCCCCGATGCAATTACCGGGAGTGCCATCTGTCACGCCGCTACACCCGCGGATATATCCGAATATCCGCCGGTTATAATGCGGCTCTTCGTGAAATTTACTCGCGAGGACCAATCGCTTGCAATCGAATCGCGTTATTCGGCAGCCGATAAAAAAAATGGGAGATATTTTCAGACAAAGCGTGTCAAATATTCCCTCCCGCCACTCCGCGACACTTTTGATACGTTTTTCAAACCTGCCTGCAAAAATGTCGAAGATAAACGTGAGTGAAAACGAACAAGCTAGGAAAAGCTCAGTAAAATGAAATTGTTCCTGTCTTTTTTTTTTTTTGTTATAATTACGCGCGAGTGCCATATTTTTTTTTTCCTCTCTGATAAGATAAATTTTGCTTTATATTAAAACATTGAAAACTGTGAATATATTAAACGTATTAAAACAATATTCAGAGTTGTCGATTTAACACAGTTTAATTAGTTTAATCATTTAATATATATATATATTCGAATCGAATCTATATATATAAATATATATGTTTCTCGCAACTAAATCCATTTATGTGAGTACAAACGAAAAAATCGAAAGGAGCGATTGAGAGGAGAATAGAGGAGATAGAAAGCAGCGAAAGAAAAGTAGAACTGGAGATGAAGAACGGAAGAAAGTAGGCAAAGAAAAATCATCTGCGCCACGCCCGCGGAAATAAAATCCAGTTCTCGCGCCCAGAGTCCCGTGTTTGTTGATATTCATTCGCCTCTTCAACTCACTTTATTTGCCTCTCCTATTGCTGCCTCGCGGATTTGACACGTTAATAGAATTTTGTTTTTCACGCTACATGTTTCTAGTAACCAAACAACGATACACAATTTTCCGCTTCAACGTTTGATGATTTTATTCCAAATGTCATTACTTTCGTTTTGTCAAATTTAGATTGAATGAAATAATAACCAAATTGAACATAAATTGTATCTATTTTATGAATAATTATATCATTTTAAATGAAAATATTTTCCATTAACCCACAACTCCTTTTTAAAGCAACCAATTTCATTCTCGTTCACTCGTACAGCTCCAATAATACTTTATGACAATACGAACAGTTTGTAATAATCGTTGACGTATCAAATGCAAATTAAACAAAGTCAAATTAACAGCTACTATTTGATGGAATTTATGAGGGGGATGATGACGTACGCAGTGTCTCACGTCTCCGCGAGAAAATTCTCGACGACGGCATCTTCTCCCCGGGCCACTTCGATCGGCCATAGCCGGGGTTCGGAACAGCAGCTGGCGGTGCGGCGGGCAGGAAAAACCGAATCCGAGCAGTCGTTCGTGTCCGCGCGCGCGCCACGCCCGCGGAAATAAAATTCGTTTCCCCACGCATATACCAGAGAGAAAGAAAGAGAGGAGGAGGAGTAGGGGGAGGGGGGGGGAGAGAGAGAGAGAGAGAGAGAGAAATCTGGAGTAGAAGGAGGAGGAGGAGGAAGCTGCGCTCTCTTGTTGATATTCATTTGGTACGTCACTTCTACCCGATGCGCGTTGCAGCCCGCCCCGCCGCGCCCCGCCGTCGATATACGGCGGCGAGTACGGAGCCGCGCGCGCGGGGGAGGGAGAGGGGGGGGGG
>NW_017305611.1:2743412-2744467 GCF_001594115.1 Trachymyrmex septentrionalis
CCCGTGCCCCGTGCACCGCCACTCACCCACCCACCCACCCATCCACCCAACCTCTCCACCGCCCTTCTCTCTATTCCGCACAACGAGCGCAGCCGTAATGCCGGCGGCCAATGCTCGCGAAAAGCTGACTCAGGCATCGCCGTATGGCCGGGCACGGTGCATCGATCGCCTTCTCCGCTGCACCTCCTCCACCCTCGCGAGAGAGAACCTCACCCCTGCGCCAACCCCCCTCTTCCTCCTACCGCTGCTTCTCCTGCAAAACCCTCCCGCAACCCTCTTTGCTTGCACCTTGTGCCAGCGCGGCCGGGCTTTCGCCCCGTGGGCTGCGCGAGTATACCCGATTTAACGTTATTACGCCGACGATTTGCGCGGCGCGGCGCGACGCGACGCGACGCGACGCGACGCTATGCGACGCGGGGCGACACAGCGGTTACGCGACCCGCTCTGCCGCTGATTGGAATGCGCGAACGCGACGATTTACGCTACCATGGATTCTCTCTCTCTCTCTCTCTCTCTCTCTCTCGCTCGCTCTCTCTCCCTCCCTCTCTCTCTCGCGCGCGCGCGCATCGCGGATTTTATCCAAGACCAATTGCTATGCGTCTAACGCGTAGTCGATAACGATAGAAATAAATGTAAAATAGCATGTCTGCAAATCAGAAATAGAGTACCGATAAAAAATACATTTTTTCACATTTTATCGCGACATTAGTCATAACAGGGATATATACGCTATCTAATAAAGTATATAACGCAAAGACAGCGCGCACATGCGTGAGACATCGATATATACATTTCTATTATACAGTTTTATCATTCTCTTTATGAAATTTTCACGCGCTCTCTTAACGTAACGACATTTCAAGGTTCTGGATGTCGTAAAATAAGATTGTTATTAGCGCTGCGAAGTCAATTGTCGTAACAATAGCTCATAATTAGGGTCACACAAAGCACGGGAAAGATTATGTATAATCGTTCACATAACGATAAGCAATCTCATTCTCTTCCCCCCCCCCCCCCCCCCCTCTCTCTCTCTCTCTCTCTCTCTCTCTCTCTCT
>NW_017305611.1:2744567-2747467 GCF_001594115.1 Trachymyrmex septentrionalis
AAATCGGCAAACGAAGCGACCGTAATTATAATACACTTAAGTACTTAACTACGAAGTAGCGAGGAGAAAGAAGCAGGCAAGGAGGAGGCTCAAAGAGCGTAAAGTAAGTAAATAAGTACAGTCGCCGAAGTTTGTCGTTTCAGCCGCGGCCGGATTACTGGGTCCTAGTTACCTCGAGCTCGGTTATCGCGAGGTGAAAAGATGCGAGAAACCGCTGCTGCCGCTGATGTCGACAAGAGAGAGAAAAACGAGGTGATGCTGATGGTGTTGGTGGTCGCTCCAGATGACGTCGAACCACGATGCACTCCAGTCGGATGGTTATTTCATGCGAGTAGCGATAACATTTTCCTAGCATTTAGTTAATGGATGGACGTTCTGTTCGCTCTCTCTCTCTCTCGCTCTCTCTCTCTCTCTCTCTAGTTTTCTCCCTCTATCCTCCTCCCTCGTTCGCACATGTCGCTGCGCACGTGCACGATTCGAGCTGTTGTAGCGACATATTAAAACACCAGCACGGAAAAGCGCGATGGTCATTATTATTACGCGAGTAAAAGCACATCTATGAGTTTTCGCATCTCGCAATACTGCATATAGAGGTATGTATACAAACGTTTTCGCGCAGAAACAGCTGACTGGAACGTTCATCGCTTTATTACCGTTAACGATAATTATTAAATCAGTCGCAAATTTTTTAACACACGTTGGTAAATATTTTGAAAAAATCAACGATATATTAATCTATGCTAAAAAGAAAAAAATCGACCTGCGCGGAAAGAATGATTTTTACTAAAAGTACGTAAAAATGTAGCTAAATACAAATTTAAAAATAAAAATGTTGTTTGGAGCATCGAGATAAATTATGTAGGTACGCTCAAACTTGTTGCTATATTAAAACTGTTTACAGCGTTGTTTGTCACATTTTAGATTCCTACGTAATTATTTTGATTGTCCAACAAAATTAATTAACTTTTTACATTGTCAACAAAATAATTTTTTCATAGACGCATACAAACGATGCATCATGAATTAGTCTGAGCACAGGTGACATTTTCCAACTAAAAAAGAGCAACCGTCGCATCGATTTGAGCTACGCTTTCGCGATAATAAAGCATCATTTATCGCGACGAGACCGCGGAGACGATTCCCGAAACCGCATGTGTCATAAATCTCGAAACTTTCGTCGCGATCGCACATATTTACGCATTCGCGCAAACATTCGTTCAACATTCCTCGTCGTTTGCGATCGCTTTTGCATATAGCCCACGCTAACGACCTGGGATGACTATATCCGAGACGTCAGACCGTTCTATATAAAGAGCGGTAACATAGTTGATAATACAAGATTGCAAGCTAGGGGCTATCACTATAAACTAGAGCCATTTCACAAGATTTCGCGACGCAAAGCGCGCTACACTGTAATCTAACAGTTGCGCCAAGTCGCAGACATAAATCGCAAATCACGAGTAAATGCCACAGTTCCGACGCAAAACGCGCGGGCGGCGCGAAATCACGATCAATTAATATTACGGAGCCACGAAAATATTTTATCGCTGCGATCGTTGCAGAAAATTACTCGCCGCGATAACTGTTAGATCCGATAATAACCGGTTACGATATCGTTGAAACAAATTGCTCGATCGATGCGCGCGTGAACACTCGTGTCCATAGTAGCTTCTTAACTTTGCTGCGTGCCTGCGGGAGTCTCGTAATGTCGAGGTCAATTATATACTTTTTTTTTTTTTCCTTTCTCAGACTCCTGCGCAAATAGAGACGCGAACGTAAACATTAACTTTCTCAATTAACTGCTCACCAACTCTTGAATGAATATATATATATATTTGTCACGAAAATAGAGATCATTTATTTCGTTGTCGATGATATGAACGCACAGGTTCGTTGAAATCGATACGCACTATCGATGGCTCGCATGACTCGAAACGAAAAGAGATGAATAAATAAAGATGCATATTCCCTCGATATGTCCGCGGATACAACCTCTCTTCTCTCTTTCGTACTCAAAAGCAACTTTGTTTCCCCTCAGTCAAGTTTTCACCCTCGCGAGTGTACGAAAAGTAGCGATACTATCGAGTAGATTGAACCGGTATTTATTTATCATTAATACGATTAGCTACCTGAAAGTTTAATCGAGAATTGGAAATAAAAATAGAATAGATATATTGTCAAAATGAATTTTTGCCTCACGTTTTATTCTCGTTAGCGACAAATTCTATTAATAATTTCGCGACAAACTGAATTTGCGGGCAGTTATCGGGTGATTAATCGATCGACACGAAGCTATGTTTTTCCGTCCGTGTCATGTTAATAGGATTAAAAGCAAAGTAATTACAATTGACATTCTACTTGGAGGTGATGCAAGAAATGAAATAAAAGCGGCGTCGCTGGCCGTTCCATTTGCACGTCTAACCGAGTAAAAGGAACATAAGAACGTGAAAGATTAATGGAAAGCTATAAATCACAGCGTACGAGCTACCGATTCCGAGTCATTGAAACTTTTATGGATGGGCAGGCACAATTAAATCGATAACGTTAATGCTCATTACATAGAAACTCAACCCAGAAACGTGATATAGAGCGTTATAAATATTTCAATCCGCTCCGAATGTGTAACGACGTGTCACCTTGCGTCAATCGATCGCCAGTGGTTGCATATCGTTTTCTATTAAATAAACGATGTTATTGACGAATAAACACACCGCATCGATCGCAGCGTAATTATTACTATAATGAAATTTGACAGGCACAGATAGGATAAATTAGAGTAAGAAACGTGGTAGGCTTTTTCGTTTCAACTCGAATTTTACTTTCGCACATTATTCTATCGACATCATCCATACACCTACACACACACACACATATGTGTGTATATATATATATATATATAT
>NW_017305611.1:2747567-2751346 GCF_001594115.1 Trachymyrmex septentrionalis
GGTATAGATTCCATATAAATAGAATTGTCTATTTTCTATATAAAATGTGGCAAGAATGCAATTCGCCGCCGGCGAGTAAACAACGTCAAAATCGTTCGCTGTAATCGACACGAGAATGGCAGAATGAACACGCGCAAAAATCGACGGGTCGTTCTGAAGCCCGGACTGAACTTCCATTTACGTTTTTCGAATATTCCATTTGACGAGCTCATCCATTTTTGCCTATCCGGCCGTGCGTTCTCGCGTCAACTAATGTACACGCGTGTCGCCCGTGCCACGTCACGTCGCGAACACCGCCGGCTGCGATTTCGCGATGGGTATCCGGATCACTGAACATATACAGGCATTCAATGCGAATGGACGAATAATACGTGGATAAATGTGGTAGGATTCACGGAACGGATGAGAGAGAGAGAGAGAGAGAGAGAGAAAATAGTGGCGGGATATGGATCAAGCGAATAGAGAATGCGTGCGCACAAGTTCGATTCGCCTCTCGTCCCAAGTTCATCCGAGGGAGAGAAAACCGCCGTTGAATCGCCTCTCTCGTTTGCATCACCTCTACCTGCTTTCAAAATGAAATCGCCTCTATTGTACGAGAGTACCCCGGCGAGACAAGAAGACGAAGGGAAGGGAAAGAGAGCGCGATCTACTCTTACCACCCTTCTTCTTCCTTCTTCTTCGTGGCTGTTCTTCGTTGCACAGCCCCTCGATCGGTGAAACGTGCACCCCGGCGAGTACCGGCGAGTACCGGCGAGTACCGGCGAGTACCGGCGAGTACCGGCGAGTACCGGCGAATACCGGCGAACACCGGCGGCGCCGAGACTCTGAGTCGCGCGCGCTTTTTTCGCTGTCCGCCAATCGATATTTCCGGTTAGAATAATTGCGACGCTACTCAAGCTGCCAAACCAGATCAATACTCGTAGAATATGTACAGGATGAGTCACGTTACTTCGCGCCATCTAAAATAACTTTTTACCATTTTTACCGCAAACGGACAGAAATCAATCGATTTCAAATAATAACGGATAGATAATGTGATTTTTCCGACAGTCGGATT
This sequence comes from Trachymyrmex septentrionalis, assembly GCF_001594115.1. Lineage (NCBI taxonomy): Eukaryota > Metazoa > Arthropoda > Insecta > Hymenoptera > Formicidae > Trachymyrmex > Trachymyrmex septentrionalis. The sequence continues at coordinate 2,748,625 of NW_017305611.1, forward strand.
TGATGGATATTAAACCGCCTCGCGTCGCGTCGCGTCGCGTCGGCGGGATGAAAATTATAAAAATTGTTGTACGGTAGACGAGGCAGTTCGAAATGTATGCGAGAATGCCAAGTCGCTTCATCATCGTTTCCAGCAGAATTCATTCTCAGAATTCGCGGTCACGTTATTCCACAAGCGCGGTCCTCGTGGATAAGATAAGATGCATAGCGCTGCGAGGATTAATGTCATAGAGAAATCTCGAGCGGCACTCGGCTCCGCAGAGTGGATGCCAGAGGCAAACACGAAAAACACTCGTATATCCTCGGTGCATTCTATGTTTACGGGTTGTTAACTGCGTGCGACTGTCTCGAGTTACATCAATAAACACGTACATAGATGCGCGCGCACGTGCAAGAGCGGAGAGGAGGAAGTGGAGGAAAGGAAGAGAGAGAGCCGGGGAAGGAGAGGGCCGGACGGGGCGAAATAGAGAGACCATTTATTATTATTCAGCCGGCTCGTCTTACATCAATAAATATTTATCGACGTCCGGGCGCATGCGCCTTTCGTACCAGCGAGATGCGCAACTAGGTGCATTAACATAATCGTCGAAGCGAACGTGAGACGGGCAACCGTCTGAGAAGCCCTCCTCATCCTCTCTCCCCTCCAACAATCTAGATCTATATAAAGATTTAGAAAATATCTCACTCTTTCAGAAATATATCACCAACAAGTCTCACCAAAAAGTATCGTAATTTCCGAAGAATTTGCCAATTTTTCACGCACGCGAGAGATCCGCCAAGTTGGCACGTTTTTAATAATATGAAAAAAATAATAGCAATTCCAGTAGCACTTTGTGCTGTTAGTTGCATAGTTTCTGATCGAAATAAAAGAAGCTTCGCAATTTTGGCGTGAAAAAATTAAAAAATCGAAACTTGAAATATCGCGTGCTAATTCTCATTTTCAATATAATGCAAAACTGTTTTTATTTTAATATTTAATAAGAAACTGTAAAACTGTGGAAAGGTACTACTGAAACTATCATTATTTTTCTCACCTTGATATGTCAATCGCTATATACAATACTCACTGAAAAAAAAAAAAAAAAAAAAAAAACTTAGTTATCGAGTTAAGATGTAATCATCCATGTTTATCTATTTTCTTTTTTCTTTTCGCTTTCTTCGATCTTATTCCTTTACGAGAAAGAGAGAGACTTTCCTTATTTCGCGATATTCGCACGTAACCCCGGCGCACGAGACTAATTGGATTTCGCTCCCTCGACACGCTAATGACCGTATTCCATTTCCGCGGCTCGAGGTAGTCGGCGCGATGCATCTCCTCGCACGATCTTCCGGCGGTCGGTCGCGCCGCGCCGCGTTGGTGGCATTCGAGCGAAAATCGCATTACCGCCACGGTCGAAAGAGTTCCGTTCCCGCGAGTGCTTAGTGCAAATATCAGAAAACTAAGGAAGGAAAGAGAGAAAAGCTCTTGTGTGTGCTGTCCGTATATATCGAGTGAATTCGAGGACTTTCGTCTCGCTTCCGTAATCTCGCCGTTTCCAAATACGAATTGAATCTATCGCTTGTTATAAAATCTGATTTAAGTACACGCCATACGATAAATCCCATCGGTAAATGAACTAGGAAACGTGTAAAGTTTAAGCACGACCCACGTTCGTAATTACATCTCAATCGAAACATTGGCCTCTGTAATTCAACGATAATTTACAATTTACATTGTATTCACAGGATACTATAAATACCAATTTTTACTCAACTTTCTTCATAAACACTTAAAAAAAAACCTACTCTTACGTAACATATTGCAACAAATAAAAGATTTCAACGGAGAAGAGTTCAGATCTTGGAAGCTACAAAAGTTTAGCAAGATGTGTATCCGAGATGAATCATCACATCGTCCCATATAGACTTGTATGTATTTCGATTTCTATTTCATCGATTTTCTCTGCGAATTTGTACGTGATGTATTCTAAATGATAAACAATAGATGCACGCATATAACATGTATGGCGACGCGCGTTCGAGAGAGAGAGAGAGAGATTCCTGCTATTCCTTGAACAATATTCTGCCTTGATTGCCGGTACATCAATCGCGCAGATGCACGTCAATCGCTTTGCACATGCACCATCGTTCTTCCGGCAACATCGATTTCAGAGTGCCGAGAATGTTACCGACATCGCGATGCCCACGCAGTCGACCCGTGCATGAGCGACGTTACCGTCCGCCAATCCGCGAGATGCAGCTGCAGACGTGCGGATGCATTTGATTCGCATGCTGTGTAATATTTATCCAATCTGAGAAAATAAATATATTCCACTCACTTTTGCCTAGAAAAATATTCCGTATTTTTCTTTCTCTCCAAAAATTTATCTAAACTTTAAAAGGTCTTCTTTTCTAAACTTCAAAGGTTTATTTTTCATACTCCGAGTTTTCTCATTCTTCATGCACAAAATATTAAATTGATATATTAATCCTTTTAATAACACGCAATAATTGTAAAAAAAAAAAAACAAATATGGCGTAACAGATGTATATTAATAGACTTGGACACACTGGAAAAAAAAAAAAGTTCTGATTTAAAAAAAAAAAACGAATCGGAAGATTCTGATTGTATCAATCAGAAATCTGATTATCTCAACTAGAATTACATAACAGATTCGACCCGAATATTCTGATTTGTTCATTTTCCACCAGAATTCCAATTAATGCAACCATACTTCCCCCCC
>NW_017305611.1:2751446-2771340 GCF_001594115.1 Trachymyrmex septentrionalis
CAGTGATATATATGCACATATTCGTGCGCGATTACATGAAAAGTATTTTCGTCTTTCCGCATCGAAGTTAATTTTACACAGCTTTCAGAATTGCGCTTCGCATTTAATTAACGAGCACGCTCGATTGCGAATCCGAGGCTCCGCAGCAGCGCACAGCGCGAACTTAATGACGATATTATTATTCGAAGCCTCGGCTTTGCTCGTACAGTACGAGCGTACTCGACCGACGAGGTGAGACTGGTGAGACTTGGTGAGAGATAGAGGATGATAGACAGAGGCGTGCGTTGCGTGCGACCTACATCGCTTGAATCACCGCGAGTCGCTTTATCTATTTTTAAGCGCGGATCTATATTGTATCTTGGTGCACAGATCGCGATGCGTGACGCGAGGGAGCAAGGCGGTTCCGCTCGGCGGAAAACGAGGTATTTAAACGGAGCGTTATTCGCGGAGATACTTGGAACTTATCACGTGTTAGAGGTGTGCAATCTGCCGATCTTATTAAAGGCTTAAGCGCGATACGGATCGTACGATTTAAGCGCAGGAACGAAGCAGCGCGTAAAATTTCAAGGCAGCGTTGCGTGACGCGCGCGTGTGCATGAATCTCCAGTATCGCGTATGTCGGCGGTTAAACGAAACAGAACTAACTGTCACCATGCAAGATAAGCCAGCTGAAAAGTATCGACTAGCGCTTGACGTGAGAAAATGGCAAAAAGACCGCGGCTCGCAGGGTTGTGTCACGCATTCCGAAAATTTCAATAACCTGAGCTCCAGACAAGATTTCCTTCACTTTTCCCCAATTTTTCAATATTTGCAAATTTTGTTTACATTTCCATCCTGAATTTCGAAGTCGTCAAATACTTCATCGAGAGCACAATTTATAATATAGCAATAAATCGCATATAAATCGCTGTCGTTTCCATTTAATTAACCTTCGATTTAATTAAGTTAGGTAATATTCCAAAACTACGTAAGAGTGCGATGTATATACATAATGTCAGATTTCTTTAAAGCCAAGAGAATTTTTATTTTCCACAAAATTCCCTTCTTCTTGATTTCCAATTTCGTGGCAGCTTTGGTACAGTAAGTAAACGTAATAACATTCTATCAAAATCCCTTGAAAGATTAACCGATAAATTCAGTTTCTACGAGACTCAATTGACGAGTCCCTTCATTGAAATTGTTAATCGTTCAAAAACTATCGATGCACCCCGAATACATATTCTCCTCCGACATTACGAATCTCCGATTAACGAAGAGTTCAGCTGTTAAAAAACAGACGAGGGACAGTTTAAGGGCAGCCCATATCTCCATGGTCGATCGATAAGAAGACTGCAATGTGTATTACACAGCCACGAAAATGTAATCTCCCATCGGCGCAGGCTGTCGCTTCGACGTTGCGCGCGAGTGAATGCGCTCGGTCGAAGCAAATGCAACGCGCGTATCGAAACGACGCGTTTGTTTCGCGGGACGCGCGATTGTGTCCTCGTCGCGAAACAACACGACGAGAAACACTGCGGGTTTAAAAGTGCGGAAAAAAAAATCACAAACGCGATTGAACGTCACTCCGTCGGTCGAACGGCCGGCAAATTCCCCCCTCCCCCCTCGTGCGTGATGTGAAACGATCGATAAGCGACCGCGCAAGACCGCGAGATTCAGCGCTGGACAACGCGGAGTGTCGCGGAGCGGCGAAATCGGATTGCCTCGGGGCGGCTGCGAACGTTTCGACCGTTTCGACGCACGTGGCGACGCCGTATCGACGAGCCTGCACCAGAGCCTGGGAGAGCCCGTGAGAAATGTATGTACGTGGCTCGCGGTTCCGCGTATATTATTGAAGACTTGGCACGGATCGCGCTAGAGAAACTGAGAAACGCTTGCTCACTCTTCCGCGCTGTGCACTTACGATCTTTATGCGCCCGTAGCCCGCGGTGACATTTAGTTGTTGGAATGCGCGGGAGCGTCGACGCCAACACGCAGTGTCGGAATGATGCACCGTAAACAATGACGTGGCGTTGAAACTCATCTTAATCGGCTTATTAGTCTTCTCTCTCGGTTCGCCGTTTATCATGTCGTGTTCATCATATATGCGTTCCGCTTAAAGTTGCCAGAGTTAACATTAAGATGAATTCCAGAGAGTAACGGTATATATATATATATAGAAATTAAATTACATCTACTACGTACACGAGTCGAAATTTTATACTTAAAATAATACTCTGATAAATCTCTTTTTGATATTATTTAATCTATTATAACTTTTATTTATGGAACCGCAAAATTCTACTCGAGTTAAATCTTTTCACCTGCTTCCGATCTTTAGGAATTTTACGTCTCTTTTAATGTGCCTTAATTTATAATTCCTATTTAAAATCGTCAGATTCTATTAAAGATAAAATTGTCCTTCTTTCGATTTTAGCTTGAAGTACTACTTTTTATCATTATCATATTAAATACTTCAATCTCTTGTTACTGACCGCTGTAATCTTAAATTTTATTTAATAATATTTTGTAACAGATTGTAATACATTGATATTTTCCCATGTGATATGGGACTGTTGTATTAAACAATTAGGACTGTTACATTTTAATAAGTATGTATTATAAACGACCTCACGATTCGAATACCGAAATAAATTCAATGGATAATCGATATAGTCGTTAAAACGTGTTTACATTCATTTATATACTTATATATATACAATATATATATATATATTTATAGAATTAAATCTATTTCCGAAAAATTTCAAACGTAATAATACATTGTTTAATCAGTCCCGTCATCTCGATTTAACATAGAAATAGAAATAAATCTGCGCGACACCGCACGCGAACGGCATCCCGGTCCGCGACCTTGCGCTCACTCCCGCACAAAAGCGATCCGCCTATTGATTACACGCGGGAGGCGCGCACTTGCCAATTTATCCGTAGGCAGAAAACGCGCCAGCGCGGTGTCTCTCGCCGCGTGTGTGACAATAGAAAAGCAGGAAGCCCTCATCTCTCTTTCTCTCTCTCTCCATGGTGGATTCCATGCAATCAATGAGCTCTGGCGGCGTCGGCGGCGGCGGCGGCGGCGCGACCAGCGCGCGGATTAATCCGGCTTTACGACGTATTTTTTTCGTTCCGGCTCTATTCCGCCCTCGCCTCGCATATCCCGGGCGCAGCTTCCCCTTTTCGCTCACAGCAAGCCGATATCCATCCTCGTCGTCGTCTCTTCCATTCTCTCTTTTTTTTCTCTCAGTCTTTTTTTTTCCCCCCACTTTCACGTGGGATGCCTACCCGGCATCAAAATACTACAGAGAGCGCATTAAGAGGCAAAGTCGGTCCGCCGCGCCAATTACATTCGGGCGATCGTAGTTTTCCCTTCCCGACTTCGGCGACGAACGAACGAATGAATTCCATTCGAGATTTAAACGAGGAACGACTTGGGATTCGACAAACTTCTACCTTACTTTATATCGAGGAAATAAAAAATTGTCGTTGTATTCGAAAAAAAAAAGTGTTTTTTTTTTTTTAATAATCGATTAAAATAGTCATCCTTTATTTAGCTGCGTTCATCCAGAAAAAGTGTAGCTTTGTAACTTTGTTGTAAGATCGTTTAATGTAATTGGTTTGTACATTTAGATCCAGTGAGAAACTAAGAGCAGTCATATTAAAGATTTTTACAATTGCAAAGCTGCTTTTCTTCTGCTCAATGTAGAACCTAACCTTTGCGCTTGGATCCGCATTAATATAAAAGAATTTGCTAAATGTTTTATGTTAATGCGATTGCATCAATTAAGCGATTGTTCGTGTCAGGAAGACTCGAGTAATGAATATGCTAATTATAATCACGGCAAGCGCATATGCTATTCTTAGATATATATATATATACACACGGTCGCGCGTCAATAAATATGAAACTTTATAGTAAAATAATATTTTTGTGATATTATAAATTTGACGGCATTCAGCAATGACGCAGTTATTCGAGATAATCGACCGCTTCAATAGTTTCGCTTCGAAGCACGGCTTTTTTTTTCCAGTCGGCTGTGCGTGAGTCGGCGACAAACTTCTTATTGCTCAAAAATGTCGTACACGCGCGCGCGTCGAAAGTTTAAGAAAACTGCGGCGAAGAAAAAAAGAAAAAGTACGCCCATCGCCACCGCGACGAGGGGGAGAAAAAGTTTTAGCAAGAGAACCAACAAGAGCCGGTGGCAAAGTTTTACATAGTTATTCCAGATTATTAAATAACGTTATCCCTCCTCGTATACCTTTAGTAAATAGCGCTCGCCGACAGCCACAAATAGACTGGGCAATAAAAAAAGTAGGTATGACTAACTCACAATGTATTTTCCTCTTTTATTAGCAACTTTACTCGGCACGTTCCATCATTACGTCGTCGGAAATGTTAAATATCGGTCGGGAATGTACGTTGAACGAAAAAAGAATCAGAATAAGTACGACAACCGTGTTCTCTCTATTATGTACAGAAAAATGTGTGTGTGTGTATAAAAAAAAAATCCTTCACACTTGCTCCTTCACACTTGATATCAAAAATATGTTTGTCGAAAAATTGACAAGCAGTAATGCGAATTCGGAGCAGCGTGTATACGAGCTCTCATTAACGGCGCACAAAGTTTTATCGCGCGTTAAATAACGATCGGAAACCTTCGAGTTAATTAGGCAGCTGTATTTTGCAACTTTGCGGAAACACGGTGGAGCGAGAACGCGAGCTGCTCGGACCTGCTAGGAATAAAATTTATGCGATGCGATACAAGTGCAATCTCTCCCGACGTTCACCGCCGTGCGCGATGGTCGAAACGCTGGAGGAGAAAGGCGGAGATATACTTCACGGCAATTGAGACTAAATTGAACTCTACCTGGAAGTAAAAGAAATCGAGGTGCAGTTGCCTCGTTCGACTTTCACATTGGGCAATTCGATTACGAGTTATGAAAGCGATTTACACGCTACGATTTACCATACGTGCGTTCAACACCCACGTGTGTGTGTGTGTGTGTGTGTGTGTGTGTGTTGTGTTGTGTGTGTAAAATAAATTCGCGCCGCACCGTCGCGTGAGACTTTAATTTTCGAGCAAATAAACATATACGCGGGCAATCACATTGTACGGAAAAGAACGTTGATAGCGTGTTATTCTCGACTGATATACATTCTTAAAGTTCACTTACCCATTATTAGACAACGCGAGCGACTGCTTTTATTCAGCAGTCTTTGCCAAGGCTACTCGACTTTATAAGAGTTCCCAAAAGGATGTTCTACTCTTTTCATACATTTTATCACATCGTTACAAATACACTTTATTTCTGAAATAAAAAAAAATTTTACTTTTTACAGGAAACATGCAACTAATAATGATGGAACGATATACGTACCGTTGGCTATACGAATTGGCTACGATAATTTTAGATAATTTCAGATAAAGATATTTCTATTCATAGATAAACGATGTAGCTTGCTACCTGTAAATAGAGATAACGCACGAAAAATATGTCAAATTTAATGACAAATATTCCTATTGACAGAATAGCTTGCCATATCGTATTATCATATCGTATGACTCACAAATGAGATAACTTTCTAAAATTACAAATGTGACACTTGTATGATAACGGGACATAATATGCATCGATACCATCGTTCCAACAAAATATAAAAATGTTAATCCAACTCATTATACAATATTACATTATTAAAAAATTGATTAAACAAATTCTTAATAAGAAATATATTGGAAAAAAAAAAATGAAAAACAACAATTTCATATTATATTTATTGCTAACTGCGACATATTAATATATTATTTTCATCGCGAATAATGTCCATTATTTATTCATGAAAAAATTAACGCGCAATAAATTTTTTGCTGTGCGATACGACTTTACGTTATTTTTCATCACACCTTGCAATATCGAATAAATAACAAATCTCTCAAACAAGATTACAAATTGTAGAAATTACGAGTGTAACAACAAAAAAAAAAAGGAAATCAAACGAGCAGATAGAAAACGTAGGCGAAATAAATGAAATAATGTTATATATTCGAGAGCTCGTAGATTACTGATTTGCGTCAGTAGCTGATTTTCGACGATGTGATAATTACGTTTCTCATTTCGTGCCGCTGTTAGCTCCACTTTTCACGCTGCGCTGACGCAAAAGTGCTTCTTTTCCAAGAAAACAAATTAAAAAGATTAGCATCGGCACCGTTGCCCAAGTTAATCGTAGAAGTAGGAAGCAAGCAGAATACGTCGTGCCTTATCGCGCGATAAGCGCACTCCAGACGCGCGCCGGGGGCTTTTATATCCGTAAGGTTCATAAATTAAGCAAAGCCAGTTAACATCGAAGAAACAAGGACGAGGAGTGGCTGCCATGTTGGCGTGGGGTCGACGAGGAATATATTTAAACCACGTCTGTCTGGCGTGTACCTAAACGTGCCTCGCGAATTTACCGCTTCGATTTGCGGGGATGTACTCACTAACGACGTTAACTTCAGAAAGACAAGATAGATCGTGGTCCTCCTTTCTCTTTTTTCGCTAAACGTTCTCTCGCTTCAAACACTTCATTCGTGATAAGCGCGAGCGCATAAACGTACGACATTAAGAGCGGGACGACGATAAATTTGTATAAGAGAGGGAAGAGGAGAGGGGATTATGAAAAGGTTCAACGTGTGTTTCATCGCCGTGCGAACCTTACAATTAAACGTACCCTCGCCCTCAGACTTCGCCTCTCGCGAGCTCCCACGAGCTCCCACGAGCGGACCGTGAAAGTTTTATGAATCCGGCGGAATGGCTCTGCGAATAGTTCGAATGTAAAGGATCGCGCGGACGTTATATCAAGCGCCGTTTAAAATTAATTCCGCGGAAACCCGCGCGCGCGCGCGCGCGCGAATACAGTTAAGAGAGATGATAATCCGCGATACACGTATTATTCGCGGTCGGAGAATATTAATTTCCGGGATCGGCAGGGTCGAAATATAATCCCTGTTGCGCATCTGAGAGCGAAAGAGAGGAGGAGCGGCGGGGACAGAGAGATAGAGACGGTTAAATCGATACGACATTACGGGAACAATAATAGGTTTCTATCGTTGTTTGCCCCCGGAATTAATACGAACAAGGAAACGAGAGATCGGCGGTAGTCGCGCAGTGCGAGCTAAGCTACTTGCTCGTTCATTCAATGCGCTTACGTGGGTGGCTCGTTATCAGCACAAATTACCTTTGCTCCTACGCGCTTAATTTAGTTCCGAGCGTACAATAATAATGCTCGCATGACGCGCGAAATTGCCGTGGATCGATGATAGCGACAATTCAAGATCAAATCGAGTTTTGCCGTCGGTGGGGAGGATCGCGATAACAGACGTTCAATGGCGATATTGTCCTGCTCTTGTGCGTTGCATAAACTCGCAATAATGCGACGAGATCCATTGTACAATAAAACAGGGACGTGCGACAATGTTACTTACAATCCGTCTGGATTACATTTAAAGATTGTTAACGTTTAATCGCAAGACGGGATATTTCTGATAAATATTGATCTTGCGATCTGTCAATCACTTTTACAACTTTTAGTTGCCGTCGAATTATTGAATGAGAGTTTCAACACCGTGCACCATTAATAATGTTATTAACACAAACGCTTTGCGTTCCGTTCGATAACTTTCTCGCACGCAAGTGAAAATTTATTATTTCCCACGCCCATTCCTGCGTCTACTTATTTCACGGGATTCCGTTCACGTAATTTACATTTTTCTTCCGTATCGATGTGTTACGTATAAAATGTGCGTGCCTGTATAAGCAAGTTCCATCGCTAGCACACGCTGATTAAACATCGTGCAATGGCGTATAAAGAGTTCGCGCGTCGGAGCAATAATGCTGCCGTGGAAAATATTTTCGCGAGTAATCGCGAACGAACACAGATTTTTCAAATGTTTAACGAAAGCTCGTCGCGGCGCAGCGCGTACGGTGTGTCTTTGTTTAATCATACACAGCGAGAGACGTAGCGCTACGTAGTGCCGTGTAGGTACTTCGAACACGGCCAGGTGCGTATTTCCGATGGTATCGGCTCGGAAACACGCCACGCGGCGCCGTACCGCGTACAATCAGCACCGCTATAAATTACGTTCCGCGTACACGTTCTTCAACCGCGTAGATCCTCAACGACAGGAAACCAAAAAGAGATATATAAAGCGCGTCTGAAAAAGATGTCCGTCGACATCCGTACGTGGGAAAGGCTATCGCGCTCTCGATTGTAAGAAAGGAAACGAAAGAATGAAAAACGAATGCGGCACTTCCCATTGATCGGCAATCAACATAATAAAACGTCGAGCTGCTGATTAAAAACAATTACTTAAATTAATGCGATGTTCTACATTTAAAAATTAAAATACGAGTATAGAGGAATTATCAAATTACGTTAACGGCGATGAATTATCAATCGATAAGTTATTAATTGATTAAGATAACGCGGTTGATTGAATATTGATCGAAGAGAAAGATCGAAGAGAAATCGGCGTCATTAAAATAGCAATTGCGCGGATTAACTGGGGAGAAATAATTTCTGAATAAATTTCGGCTTCGCGCGAATCGGCGTACGTAAATTCTGTCGATTTCTGCCAGAGTTTCGGAACAAGTGAAAACTATAATTAGCCCATTACTCAATACTGAATACGTTGAAAGTGATCCAAGGCTTTGACGAAAATACCGTGTCGGTCGGCGACTGAGCGTTATTTGTGGCGTCAAGTTGCGATTGACGATCACGCAGGATTTATAACCTGCGAAGAATCCCTAACCACCGCGCGCGCGCGCGCGCGCGCGAGCGTGACAAAACGGTATCTCTACTTAACTTTATTAATATCTCAATCAAAGGCAAGTGACTCTAGGCTAGGTGGAAAACTCGCATTTCTCGCGACCAGAATATCATGAATTCTTCACTGACGTAAATCGAGTGGCCAAGTGCCATGGATGCTTAGCTGGCAATTACCAATTTCTGAGTGTCGGCATTTATCAATGTTACATTTCCCTCGCTTAAATAAAATACCGGAAATCGCGTTCGGCATCCATGGCAGTTGGCCATTTTTCTAAGTAAACGTTTACTCCATGCAGAATTAATTTTCTTTATATCAAATGTATTCGATTAAATTTTTCATGTAAATATAATTGAATAACTTACAATGTAATAATTTCACAACTTTGTGTTATTAAATATTTTTTCTTTTTTTTTTCGGTATCATGTTTCTTGTACCTTGATGTTTTGCACTACCTTTACATAATCGAATCTATTACTTACTATCTTGACATAGATTACAAATTTGCCAATTTTCAATCTTTCGCGATCATCCATGCCGCATAACGGAATGTCGTACAAAGTGAAATGGTTTCCGATGCCCACAGCTGTTTGCCAAAAAAAATCCTCAGTATATATCGAATAACTGAACCAGAATTAGAATTGTTTAAATTGAGTTTGCTAGTCCTGCTAGAATCCTACACGTTGCAATGCGACTTGCAAATTGTGCTGAAATCGCGAATTTCCATCGTATGATTGAGTGACGTATGCTAGAATTTTCCAATTCCGATACATTCGCGAAAATCGAAACGAAACTCGTAGGGTCGAAATTAAAAAAAAAAAAAAAAAAAAAATCAACTAACAAGAGACAGAGGAAGAGAAAGTGATGGATCGTTAAAGATAGAGAAACAAAGGACGGAATGATCGAACACAGTGGGAGACACATATCCTAGCATTCACTGTAAAGAAAAGCCTGGATCGATCGCGTTTCTCATTTCTCTGGGTCTCGTCTTACAAGACCACACATCCTTCTAGAGTATATTCTTCGAAAAACCGACTACGTCTCAGATTTTCCCAAGGCAGTTTCAACAGTAACTACCATGTATATGTATACGTTGAGCACATGTGACCTTCTTATCAGATTGACTTTGACCACGATTATCGCTTCTATGGACGCAACTAAAATTCCGGTTGTACAAAATTCTGTGCTAAGAATTGAGATATCGATGTAAATGTTATATGTGACTAAATAAAGCTGAACGGACCTGTAGAGTTAGCACAACATTCTAATACGAAATTGAAAATATGGCGTATTAATTTTCTTCTTTTTTTTTTTAGTATAAAAATGTGAAACTTTTCTATTTTTATAAAAAATTGTAGAGCTATGAAGAGAGAGAGAGAGAGAGAGAGAGAGAGAGAGAGAGAGAGAGAATTACTGAAACTGTTGTTATCTTTTTTATATTAATAGAACGTCGTGCTAACTTCACAGATTCCAAGTAAATTTAAATGGATCTATGAAATTCGAAAAAGTATACATCTGTGTCTTGAATAATACAAACATTATTAATAATAAATAAATGACTGTAACGTGTGAAATGTAAATAAAGACAATTATTATTATTCTCCAATAATAAAATGATTTTCTAAATATAATGTAACATTTGTCGTTCTTTTTTGTCACTAAACTCTCATTGACATCAAAATGTCGGACTTGTTCACATCTATACATTGATCCACGCAGATCGTCGCAGTGATAACAAGAAAAAGAGCTTCGCGGTTACGCAAGTCGTCGCGTCGGATTAACAGTTTCGACACGCAACGATGCACCTGTATAGCGATTTTCGTGACGTCGCGGCAATTTGGCGTGTTTAGCGAACGACTTGACGAGTCATTAAACAGAGAACACTGGCAATTAATTATCACGTTTGCGTAATCGCCGCTCGGCGGCGGCAGCGGAGGTGTGGTTGCGCAACTATCGCTCATTCTGTTCTGTGTGCTCTCCTCTCTTTCTCTTTCCTACTAAACTACCTCCCCCCGAAATCCGTGATCCCCTCGACCTCTCTCTCTCTCATTCTTTTACACGGTACCAATACATTCGCGATTTTGAGCACGCGTGAAAATCTGAATTTTAATCCTGAGATGAGAATACTACATTGGAATGTGACTGAGGGATTGCGAGAGAAATAATTTTATTTTTTCTAAGAAAGATCAATAAGAAATCCAATATATGAATACTTGAACTTATTTTCAACGTTTTAAGGTTAAGAATATTGCGCTATCAATTTGTTTCTTTTTTCTTTTTTTTTCCTTTTTTTTTTGTTTTCAATAAATTCGATGAAAATGCCAATAATATGTACATCCTTGTTAGAATTAGTTTTGATCCTCATTCAATGAAGACAAGAGGTTTGTTTTTTATTCCTGCACTAAACTGCACTAAAACTCTTCTTCTCGCTTTCGCTAAATATCAAACATATTTCATTTTAAATTCCAAAAGTGTACACTTCAATTCAATTACAAAAAACAGAGACCTACAGTGGATCCTTTGAATAAGTGTTCCTAATGAATATTCAGAGCAATTTGCGAGAATAATAACAACTGAAAGAATTCCGATTAAATCCCCGAAGGTTAAATCTGTCTCACGTTTCGTGTTTTTCACGTGACCAAAAGGTAAAAACCTTAAGCAAAACGTAACAAATCATAAGATTCAATAAGAATACCATCGCTATTTTGTTCCGGATGAACGGCGACCTACATATTTAGAAACCGACACAATGGACGGCAGATAATGTGCGACTAAAGGAAAAAGGGAAAGAAAAAGATTGAAAAAAAAAAATTCGTTGTGGTTCTCTCAGTGGTGTCAAAGGGGGCGGAATGGCATGATAGGAGAGCGGTCACGAGGAAGGATGGTCAGCGGAATCCAAGGATTCTCTAGGAGGCATGTACGGTGCGAGAGACAAGGGACCAATACGTATTATAAATCAAGTAGAGACTCGTCCGCAAAGGAAATGTCGGTGGCAAAGAACGAGGGAAAAAGACGCTCGGCGGGGAAGAGGGAAGGAAGAAAGAAGGATACGAGACTCGTGGCGGTGTGCGGACCGAGAGTGTGCGGTCACGATCGTACATCACCGACGGTATTTACGAGGTACCACCGTAAATCAATGATCGCGCGCGATTCAACGAAATTCCTCTCTCCCTCCCTCTCTTTTCCCCCTTCCTGCTGCTTGTATGCTCGGCTTCCTTCTCCGTTTCCTACGTACGCGAGAGAACCCGTCCGTTCCCTACGTTTCACGATATACAGTGTATATTCCTCGGGATCGATGACGCCGGAATCTCGCGAGAAACCTACCTTGCAACAAGAAATGTCGGCGACCTCAGCTGAAGCCTCGCAATCAATAGATACACGACGAGATGCCTCGCGATAGCGCTCAGCAAATCCTGTATAATAATTGATCTAGAGCTAATATTCTTCATCGTTTTTCCGTCAATTAAGTTATACACATACACTCCATTTTATCGACTTGGCTAAACATATATTTTACCTTCAGTTCTATACCCCTGACTCTATACGTATGCGCAACCTACCTTTTTATTCTCTGTACACAACTTACTTCTCTTTTATTTTCTACGTTAACTCTATTACAATATATTTTTCACATTTAACTCACAGACCCAGTTTTTCATTGTTTCAACTTGGTTAACTTACTTAAATGAGGTAGTTAACCTCATTTAACTTGATGACGATACTATAAAAATTGTGTTGTTTCTCTAGCTACGGTTAATCATTAAACTAATGACTTTGTAATGATAACTTTAACAATTATTCACTACAAAACTATCAGTTTAGTGAATAGCCAGAGATAGAAAAATATAATGTTTACATTATTATTAGGTTAAGCCTAATATTAACAAGCAAGTTAACCACCAAATGAAAAATTGGATCTTCGAAAAATCACCTTTTCGAGTATATATAGTAGACTTTCTTTAGTATAACTTTGTTATTAATAAAGATATACATACATTTGCCTGGTACTGTTAAGTCCCTTAATGTACAGCGGTACAATTAAAAAGAAAATTTGTTCGAATATGTTCAGTTTTATGAAAATTACGAGCAATCAAATTGAATTGATATATTATATAGCCGATTGTGTTCTCGTAGTGTGGCATTTAACAGTTAATCGTATGGAAGAAAAACAGCGAAAAAATTACGCGAAAGAAATCTGTATATCTCGGACAATATACTAAAGAGAAGTGTAGCAGATCGGACGGATCTCGGGACGGATCTCGGGACGGATGGACTTTTTTTTTAGGTCGAGCTAGTCGGACCCGTTTAAGGCCGAGTATTGTTTGTTCAGGCCCTTTAAACGTCGTTTAAAGCGTGACTCTTGCCAGCCCGGAAAGGATCGTTTTAACGAGGAGGTTTTGGGACAGACGGACCAGGTCAGATCTCCTACGCTTTACGGTTACGCCACGAGGCGTTGCCCTTTTTGCGTTTCTCGTAGGACTCCCAGGAATCAGTTGCCGCCTTTCTCGCCGCACAAAGGAAAAGGTTGCCTCCTCTCGCAGCTGATCCCTTAAATCATATTACACGATCGTCGAGGATAAATCTGTCTACCAATCACGCCTCTTCCTTTCTCGCAAGGAAAATCGCTTATGTCGCCTAATCTTCGTAATGCGGGACGCGATGTCTTCCAACGCAATTTCAAGCATCGAAGAGATTAATTTATATAAACGGATAAATATCTTTTGAAGTCGATAAATCTATCTCGGGTATGTGAAGTTAGCACCCCCGAGAGTTCTGATTAGAATTCTGGCTTCCTTTCAAAGAATGTAAAAGTTTTATGTTTATAAAAAAAAATGTCCGACATTTAAAACATTATTAAAATAACATTTAAAAAATTCTAACTTCACACCTAACGTTACGACAAGAACTAGAGTCGATCCTGATAGAAAAAAAGATATTTATTTTTTCAAAAAGAGAGAGAAAAAATAAAATTAATTGATATCAAGTCCGAATAGTTCTGACATTTGGTCTTTGTTACTTAACTTCGTTAACATGCAATTATTTTTTTCTTCAAAATAGTTACAATATCGTTTCTAATTTTATTATTATTTAAATTTATTTTCCCTTGTATTTCTACTGGAAGTAATATTTACGATATCATTTACACGTCAATATCTTTTATCAACAAAGAGCATTCATTAATGTACATTATGAGCGAACGTATCCCAGGCCAAAAAAATTATACTGAATACACAGGTAAAGGCATCATGATAAAGAAAAACAAAAAATCAGAGTAGCGACGAAAGATGAAAGCAACCTCCAACTGATGTTTCAAAGGAACCGTAAAAGTACAATAAGGACCGAGGAAAAAGGGCCACCATGCTTTCCACACGACGGGAAGACGGTCGAGGGAGACAATATAAAGTCGAAACCCCGGACGCCCAAAAGTCGTATTTTTTTTTTTTTTTTTTTTTACACGATCGGATTACAAAGAATCGAAGGGCTTCAAACGCCCTCGTAGTCCTTCTCGAGATCTGTACGAACAGCTGACTGAATCTAAACTTGGATGATGGAGTGCGCCCTCGAAGAGCTGCGTGCTATTTTCGAGACGCCGCGTGCACAAGCGTGAAATGAAACAAATAATACGTCACTTCCGCTCGGAGCGTTCCGCGTTTCGATTGCCTCCGAGAACATTCAATGATTGAAAACGTCGTAATTTTATCGTGCAGTTTTTTAACATTATTTTTAAATTTATATATATATATATATATATTTACAAAAATTCCCATTTTTAACGTAATTCATTCCGGAGAATTTTATTATTCTAATTATCCTTAAGTGTGTAAATCAAAATTTTTTGGAGTAAAATAATTTCACTCGAAAAATGAAGTTATTACCGAATCGCTCGAGTTGGAGTGACTTTTCGTTCATATAATGAATTTTTTCACTCTGTATCGTGAAGTGAATCTTTTCGTTTGTATAATTAGAGAATAAATTTGGAAACAATGCAAACACATGCCAAGCAAGAATAGCGAACATTACATAAAAATATCTTCTTTTATAAAAAAGATAAAACACAAACAAGACTTACCTTACGTAAGCTTAAATATTTTTTTTTAATTAAGACCCCGTAATTAAGTTTAAATATTTTTTTTAAATTAAGACTCCTGCTTTTGTACTAAGGTCATTTTGACTAAAGAAGGAAGACTCCAAAAGAATGAAACATTTATTATGGTTAAACATTTATCTTTACGAAAGTGAAATGTCACTCCATCCCGAATAGCAGTATTTTCACTATCGACTGGAGTAATTTTCACTCCTCTTGACTGAGATTTTACCCTAAAAAATTTAGAGAGTAGAGAAGAAACGAGGATCCAAAGACACAAGCCATTTCCGTTACAGAAAAATTCATCACAGCTTTTTTTATTCCAATCAGAATATATACGAATTATATTTTTCGACAGAGAACTGCCAAAACGCTATTTAGAATTTTAAAGAAAAAAAGTATCGTATTTCTGAAAAAAAT
The DNA here is from genome assembly GCF_001594115.1 of Trachymyrmex septentrionalis. Lineage (NCBI taxonomy): Eukaryota > Metazoa > Arthropoda > Insecta > Hymenoptera > Formicidae > Trachymyrmex > Trachymyrmex septentrionalis. The sequence continues at coordinate 2,766,747 of NW_017305611.1, forward strand.
GTGTATTAGTAGGATTTGAAAAATTTTTATTGAAGAATCCAAAAAATCGCCGTAAAGTTCTTTCATTTATTTTTGAACGAATTAACTTTGAAGTGAAATATGTTTCACGTTACGGCGTACGTACAATTCGCTGTTTAAATTTCTATAAATCAATTTTCGAGAAACACCAGATTACACTCGATGCTCGCGTTTCGTACACCGCGCCTGATAGTACGTTTAAACTGGACGTAGTTTAATTCCATTAGCAAAACGAAGGCTACGTGCGTTTTAATTTCGATTTGATGCCTCGAGCTGTCGGTCAACTCCATTTAAGCCGACGAATTAAAAGCGCTCGCTAATGTGACTCGCTCGAGAATTAACTTTGTACGTTCAAGTGATTTTCGTGAGACGGAGAAGAAATAGGGTCATGGCGTGGGCATCTCGAGGGCATCGTGGAATTTTTTGTTCCAAGAAATCGACGCTACGTTTTGGGCACATGTGCGTTGCGCAAACATTAAACCAGTGATTATCGACCTGCGTCGTCGCCAGAGTACTAACGTTGAAAAACAATCGAGAGAATTTGAGAAAATTTTAAACAAACATTTTTTTTTTTAATCTTTTAAAATCATAAATTATAAAAAAAATTATTATGAAAGATAAATTAATTTTCTACACGAAATTAATTTCCTATCAATATAAATAAACGTATAGTATAGTCTTGCGCAATGAGACTTATCAATTACATCATCAGTTATTTTTTCCTCTTTGCTCGTTTTCTACGTGAACAGCATTGAAATATCGAATCTCTCGCTGGAGGTAAATCGAGAACCACTGATAAGTGATAACAAACAACATGGAGAACTCACCTGATGTAAATGATGACCCCGTTGGTGCATATCCTTTTCCACCCACGTGGCACGGTGATCGCAGAGGGTTGTTGCTGCTGCTGCTGCTGCTGCTGTTGCTGTTGCTGCTGTTGCTGCTGCTGCTGCTGCTGCGTAACCACTGCACTGCCGTTCATAGTCAACACTGCGTTATGCTGCACGTTACTACCATTGTTACTACCGTTGACACGCGACGGCCGCGCAGCCTGCTGCGCACACGCACTACCACCGCCAGGATGATTATTACTCGCCGGCACGCCACTACCGTCGTGCTGCAGTCCCGGCTGATGACTCTGACTCTCGTCAGGACTACTGAGGCTGCTGTAGGTCGTCGTCGATGACTCGTCGGACCTGACCGAGTCGCAGCCGGCGGTCGCGACACCAGCACCACTACCGTCACCAACACTGACCACCGTCGGCGCCGAAGAGGTGGCCTGCTGCTGCTGATTATCGAAACCGTCTTGCTGCCCGCTCTTGTCATCTACGCTCGTCGCAGCCTGTTGCTCAGCGACGTTTTGAAGCGCGATCCCGTTACTACCGTCACCGGCGGTAGTCGATGTACCATACGCGACGACACAGTCGTCCTCACCACCGAGAATACCAACGTCGCTCGGATTCGATCGCACGACGATACTATTACTGTTCGTCGCAGGACTGTATTCGCCGGTCATCCTCGCGGAATACGCGTCACCACCGTGCTGCTGGAGCCGTGCGCTCTGATACGTCTTCACGCCGGACACCATCGGATTGTTATTACTCCCAAGACCGTTCGCCGTCGAGGAGCGTTCTCCCTTCTTCGACGGGCGTTTGTTACCGCGCGACGTCGCGACGCGCGTCATTATATCCGTCGTCGTCGTCGCCGTGGCGCACACTGTCGTCGAATGCCCCAGGTTGGCCTGTCGATACAGCATCGCGTAATCCTCTTCGTCCTCATTGTTCGCCAGAGAAGAAGTATGCCTGGACTCGCTTCCATCCGTCCCGGGATTCACCACCGTCGCCGTCGTCGTCGTCGTCGTCGTTGTTTCGAGTGACGGCTTCAGACGGCAACAGCCGATCGCGGGGGTGGTGGTGGTGGTGGTGATGACGTTGTTCCCTACGTTGCTATCGTCGGCGCAATATACGGCGGTTTTGGCGGGAAAGGTCGTCGTAACCGCCTGCGCCGTCGCCACCTGCGGAGCCTGTAGGATACCGGTGTACTGCGTCGTCGTCTGTTGCTGCTGTTGCTGTTGCTGATGCTGATGATGCTGCTGCTGCTGCTGCTGCGGCTGCTGCTGCGGTTGTGACTGATAACCGACCGCGATAGCGGCAGCAGCGGTCGCGGCGACATTCTGACCCACCGCCGTGGCGTACGCAAAGTTCTCCCCCGACACGTAGACCAGAACGCTGTTCTGCTGTATAGATTGCTGCTGCGGATGATGCGATTGTTGCTGCTGCTGCTGCTGCTGCTGTTGTAGTTGTAGTAATTGTTGTTGTTGCTGTTGCTGCTGCTGCTGCTGCTGCTGCAACGCCTGTTGATGATGCTGATGGCCGTGACTCGGGGGAGCAGGAAGCGTGGACGGCTGCTCAGGCTTGCCGGCCATGGTCCAGGTCCAGGTCCAGCAGCGCGGCGGATGACCCTGACGACACCCACGACATCACTGGCACGACGTGGCACGTAGCTCGCCTACGTGAAGACACCGGCGGCGGGTACTGCCGCATCCTCTGTGAGCCGGCTCACGATTCCTCACGCGCTCGACAATAACGATGAACCTTCTGCAGGTCCACGTAGAAGGATGCTCGCACTCTCACCGATGTCCCTGCTGTACGTACCGTTGCGTCTCTCCGCGTAGAGGCGTAACACGTAGCACGACATAATATTACGTCGGTCGCACGACGAATATCGAATTTCCTTTACCCCCCCTCGGGGACGGAGATGTTCCTTCCTACGTGGAAAAACGGGAAGGCGGGAATGGTTGGACTCTCCTACGTCGCGCGTCGTACTCGGTGCGTGTTTGGCGCGCGTAGTACACGCTGTCGCTGCTCGCCGCCGGTGCCGGTGCCGGTGCCGGTGCCGGTCAATGGCCGTCTAACCTCCTTGACGCGGCGGGGATTGCTGGGCATGGCGCGGGACGCGCCGACGATGTGTTTTCCCTCCCGCAGTTGGCTCGCCTTTCTTCTCCTTCTTCTCCTCTCAGCCTCCTTTCCTGAGGATAGACGGACGCTCGTCAAAATGTCGCAGCTCGCGACACGTCGTCGCACGCGAACGCGATCGGAATTCGAAACGCCGCACCATCGGGTGCCTCCGACTGCCGGCTGACGTTTTCCTCCGCCTCTCTCTCTCTCTCTCGTGCGCGCGCGCGCGCTCTCGCCCTCGCTCTCTCACTCTCTCTCTCTTTCTCTCCCCTGCAAAAGTCTCGCTTCCGCGAGTGACGTTTCACGTCAATTCCTTTTGCCGCGCGGGCGAGTCGTTACGTAGCATGATCGTGCACGAGGTGGTGGCGAGCGACGGCGAGCAAGGTCGCGACTGCTGCTAACTTGACTCGAAACTCTCATAGCCGGCGGGCCGACGCGCGTAGGCGAGCCGCTTGTTTATCGGCGGGGAATTACGTCTCGGAGCAAGCGGACAAGAGAGAAAGAGAGAGCCTTACGTACGTACGCGCGCGCGCACACATACACATACATACACACACGCACGCACGCACGCGCACACACACACACACACACACAAAAGGTCTCGCTCGCGACTCAAGGTGACGGCCCGTAATTGCCGCCACCTATTTGCTCCGCTCTGCTCCGCTCCGCTCCGCTCCGCTCTGCTCCGCTCCGCTCCGCTCCGCTCCGCTCCGCTCCGCTCCGCTCTCCGCCGGAGCGACGCGGTCCGCGGACGCGACGTATAAATGTATAATCGACGGGCCGAAGCCGCAGATTCTCCGAACTGCGCCGCGATTATATTCAACTATATTCACTACGGACAATTCGAAATTCGGAGCGCGCCGAGTTACTCGCTTTACGCTTACCGAGAGAGTCTCTCTCGAACTTGTTAACTGCACCCGGCGACCTCCGTAACCGGTGTCAACGTCACCGGTGTCAACGGTCCGCGCTTTACTCACAGCCACAACACATAACTCCGTTCTCGATCGAATCGCGTTATAATGCACTCCGCCGCCGAACGAACAAACGCAAAGACGCGAACATGCGCGCGCGCGCGCGCACTCAATTATGTCATTACGCAAAACGGCACACTGCTTGGGTATATCTCGCCTTTCGGCGACAACCGTGGAGAGGAGGAGAGAGGAGAGGATGAGGAAGGGGGGGAACCCTCGCACGGTCACGCGACAACGATCCCGACGAATGCGCGAGACTCATGGACTCACGATGATAACACAGCCGAACGACGTGCCATCTCCCTCGACACTGACTGCGTACGCGACGCGGGTTTAATCGCGCCGGACTCGGCTGAAGTCGCCTCAAGTCGGCGGCTCGATCGGTAATATGGCGCGAACGCGCACACCGTACAAAAAACACTTTTACGCCGCTGGCGTAACGATTCGGGTTAAATCGCGCACGGACGGACGAACGTCGTGTTATGACGCTGTGTCATCGTCACAGCAGCAGCAGCAGCAGCAGCAGCGAGTATCACGACCACCACCACCGGCACTCTTCCACCACCACCATCACTATCATTTCCCCACTGGCTCGCGTACCACTACTACTTGATGTTTTACTACTACTATTACTACCACCACCACCAC
>NW_017305611.1:2771457-2773513 GCF_001594115.1 Trachymyrmex septentrionalis
GGGAGAGAGAGAGAGAGAGAGAGAGAGAGAGAGAGAGCGCGGTTACGAACTCGGGTTAAGTTAACTAACCCTCTCAAACACCTGCGCGCTACTCCGTTTCTCACGGGTGACGGGGACCTCTCACCTCACCTCACCTCACCTCACCTCATCTCATCTCACCTCACCTCACCTCCCCACTATCGCGCGGTTATGATGTTATTTTTCGTGACGAGAGCGATGGTAGCGGCGCGGACGCGGCGACGACTACGCGCCTCCTACGATTCGCGTTCGCCGTCCTGCGTTTAACGCGCCCAATCACTCACCGCCGGCCGACACGAACGTCGCGCGGCACCGCCGTTCGCCGTTCGGAATGCCGTGCCCGCCAGATGCTCTGCCCCGTCCCCGTGCGCTACGCTCTTTTCGCGTAACTGATATTGAAAAAATATGGCTCCCACCGCATACCCAGAAACCTCTGCGGCATCCCGACGGCTGACTGACTGCCTTGCTTGCTCGCTGCCTCTCTGCCTCTCTCACTCGAACCACTCGCACGTCACTAAGCACGTCGCTAAAAACATCGACCCGCGCCGCACGACGCGAAGCATCGCGTGCGACGGTGTCGCTATCCATCGGACGGAGCAAGCGTTAATTTCGCGGTCGTCCCCGCGGACTTTTCTCTCTCCACCTTCCATGATAGAATCGCGATAACTCTCTCTTTCATGCGGAACGATTGAATCCGCCAGTCACACTCGAAATAACGAGCGATTCATGAATCGACGTTTCGTAAATCTCTTTACTACGAATCTTCACGTAGATCGATTACAAATTGACAAATAATTGCAACTTCACAAGATTCTGATTAGTCATCGAATAATGATCGCGTGTGCGAGTCAATAAACACAACAAAGTATCAATTTTTTTTTAATCACTTTTAATTTCATTTGTCATTTTTTTATTTTATGCCTATTCATTTTGACTTATTAAATTTTTACAATGAAGCAAATTGAAATAATAAAATATCCTCTAGCACTTAAAATTTAATTTTTATATGTAAACTATTTTTTTAAATAAAAATCAAAGAAACTATCTTGTAAATTAAATACATCATTACAGCGTTAAATTGTGACGAATTAGTAAGAAATTGAAGGAAAATTACATGAAACAAGTGTTTCGAGTAATTAAACTGTGTGAGGAGTTTCAGGTCCGACTTTGCAAGGATGTAAAAATCGATAATCCCATTGTACAATTCCAAATTTATTTGAGACGCTCAAAAAAAAGTACCTAATCAATCACCAATTTTTTTCCTATAATAAATAAGATTACAAGACATATGTGGCTATTTATTAAAATTCGCTATAGTAACTGCGGACGAGTACCATGTATATAGTAAATTATGTGTGAATGTGTATATTGAAAGTATATTAATTTAATATAGTACAATAGGATCTATGAATTATCTAGATTTCTAGAGCATTTGTTCATGCGCGTTTAGATGAAGATGGTGAAAATGACCGAATTAACTCGTAGAAATGTATCTATTATAAAAACATAATTTTTTGTTTACACAAATTTCTAGTAAGGAAATTACTAAAGTGACATTGACTTTACTAAAATATATAATAAAATCCTCAGTATTGGCAAATGTAAAGAAGGAAAATGGTTAAATTCGACACAATATAATTGCACAAAGCTGCTTATAAATACGCGCAATCGTCCACACACACAGGAACCTGATTCCCAATTTTACTTGCGTTGCTCGCAAACAAAATTCTATGTTTCCATTTATCATCGTCACACGCCAGTATACAAAAGCGACTGGAAAAAATTAAATACTACGAATATGGAATAATGTCCCACTTTGAAAAGTTTCTTCGAGATCTCTAATACAATTGATAACATTAAGGCTTTAACCAAGCGTAGTTTATACCGTTTCCACATTGATACATCCCGATATTGTTATTTCAAATTCTAGAAAACTGTAAAAGATAACAATTTTCAGACTTTAAGGTTTGGAGTAATCAAGTTTGCTGTTATTAATATCTGAAGGAAGTAATCGTGTATATGAATAATCCATAAAATT
>NW_017305611.1:2773613-2785205 GCF_001594115.1 Trachymyrmex septentrionalis
TTCTAACTTTAGCCATGTAATAGTCACTGTCGAGCAGCTAGCTGGTTATTGGAGTGATACAATTGATACAGAGACAATCGCAATGTTCAAGAATATATGATGCCTTTCGTTATATTGTAACGACGGTTATCGAACCCTTACGTTACATCTAAATAAATTTTAATTTTCTTATCATTGTGTAATGATAAGTACATACTTTTATAATCCTCTATTGAAAGAAATAACATGAGTACATAGACGAATGTTTACAATAAGCGAAAAAGAAATGAATAAAATTTTAATAAATCATCTTATTGAGAAGTGAACGATGTCCGTCGATTCGCAGATAAACAATAAATGATATTAACAAAGGACACAAGAATATGCAATTAATTCTTTAAAGAATTGATTTATTCTTTAAATAATTTAAAGTTATCATTTCAGAAATTATATTAAAAATGAGATTTTAATCAGACTATGTCGCTTGCTGGAAAACACCAAATTATCAGATAATCACTGAATGCAAGAAATGAGAAATTATTATTATTTATAACATATTATATAGGACCGTATATGTGACAACACAAACTATATAAATCAAAGCTTTTCGATTAGGTGTAGTGTTTTTTTTTCAAGACCGAAAAATCATTTCGGCGTTTCGCGTTTCTAGAGGGACTACATACGTAGTATATAAATTCACATAAGAATTTAAGATCCAGCTAGACCGTTTAAGGCTTTGATTTCTGTAGTTTGTATCATTATTTATACTGCAATAGTATCATTCGCATTTATCCTGTATTCACAATTCTCCTATTCATCCCTATATACCATTTCATCTTGAGAAAATATCAGAAACATATCCTAAAAAGTAGCTTAAAAAGTTTCTACAAGAAGCCTGTCCATAAGAGATATCTCAATAAGATGCATCTTAGTAAAATGCATCATCACATTGGACCTTTTCATAAAGAGATTGTCGATAATTGTTTATTTTCAAAATTGTATAATTTTCATGTAACTGATAAAATTAAAGAATCAATAATTGCAGTACTCACTGTTTTTTTTTTGCACACATCCAAACAGTAGAATTATATCTTTCTCGCTCATTGAATAGTTGGCCTACATATCCATGTTGTTTCTTTCTTTAACATAATACAGAATCGAGCGAATGGGACAGAGTTTGAAATGAAAGAAACGGCTATGTTTATTACAGGGTTAGTGTAATCAAATTAATGTGTGGCACATTGGACTCGCGATGGACCTCCTTCGTCCTCTTCATACGCTTGTCTCGTGTCTCTCCGCCTTTGCTCTTGCTCAGGATCCAAGTCGGTAAGTAAGCACTCCTCGGCACCGTCTGGAATTATAACCTCTTCCCTCGGCGGCAGACATTGTTCCAATGATGGAATAAGCGATGGGTCTATGCTTTTCGGGAAATTGACTATAAATTGTATTATAAGTCTGCCGTGTGTAAATGGATCTTTGTAAATCGGCATGCCCTCGTTCAAGATGCATTTCAAGTCACCGTGTTTCGTCACAGTGCCGGGAAGTGAGGTTATCACTAGATCTCTACCATCCAAAGTACGAATAACTTTCTGGAATCCACATAATGCCTCTACGAGTTCTAATTGCATTCGCATAATCAGATCGTTTCTTGAACGCCTACAATTAATCGCAGCGTATTAGTAACAGTTAAATGACTAGCTCCCTAATAAGTATTCCATTAAAATACTACTAACTTGAATACATCATGATCTTTTTCTTCAAGAAGAATAACTATATCACCAGGCTCCAAGTCTGGTTCCTGATCACCTTCGCCACTGAAAGTTATCTTTTGACCATCAACCATTCCTGGATCAACGTGAACCTCGAGTATCTTTCTATCTCTAATAGTTTTTCTTCCATTGCAATATTTGCAACGATCACGAGGATTAATACGTTCCCCTTGTCCTTTGCAATCTGCACACATAGTTTGTAAATGTTGTAACATTCCCGGACCTAACTGCTGGATTTGTACTTGCAAGCCGGAACCATGACACGTCGAACATTGTTCAACAGAACCTTTCTTTCCACCAACACCTAATCGAAAAACGACGGATATATCATATTCTCCGTGTCACACACAAATATAGATCTTTTTAAAATTACAATCTCCATACAAACGTTACCTTCACATTTTTCACAAATAACATTCTTTTGCAGAGCCAGTTTACGCACAGTTCCTTTGTAAAGTTCCTCGAGGGAAACTGATAATTGATGCATTACATCTTGACCTCTGCGTTCTCTCCTCCTCGCTCCTCGTCCACCAAATCCTCCTCCAAAAAACATATCGAAGATATCCATAGGAGAAGAGAAGCCACTACCACCCATGCCACCTTCTTTCAAAGCTTGCTCACCACCTTGATCATAAATACGCTTCTTCTCTGGATTTGACAATACTTCGTATGCTTGAGAAATTTGTTTAAACTAAAACGTATATTTTATAATATTATATTATATTAAGTTTCATTACACGTAAACTAATCAATAAGTATTTTAAATGATAAGATTCGTACAAACCTTTTCTCCTTCATTAGGATTTTTATCAGGATGATACTTTAAAGCGAGCTTTCTATAGGCCTTCTTCAAATCCTCCTGCGAGCATCCGGGCTTCACACCCAATACATCATAAAATGTAGTCTCCTTAACCATTTTCACGGTGTGTTAAATAGTTAGTGTTGTATTAAACCACTCTTGCTGCTGTAAACAAGAAAAAATGTTATAATAAATGCTTTAATTTTTTTATATCGCTATTAAATACATAAGTCTGTTCTTTGTCATTGCACTGAACTGTACTAAAACTTTTTATATCTTGTTTGACACCAAACTTTAAATATACATATTTTTCGTTTTTAAATGAAAAATACATTTCATCTGCTGATAAAATAACATTAGAAAATTGAAGGAACATCAAGTGCTACAGCTACAAGAATAGACCTGACGATATAATTTGATACGCACAAAAAATTCTGTCAAAATGTCAAAATTTTACTGCCAATAAAACGACATCAGAGAATTCGAGGAAAAATAAATTCATTATATTGATAAACTAAACAGCTCGTGACGTTACAACATACATGCGTATTGCAAGATCAAAAAGGTAGACAAGTTTAACTCATAATTAATTCATAATTTTTAATGAGGTATCGTTCTTCTAGTGTTACATAATTAAATCTACTCATAAATTTCAATATGGTCAGATTTGATCGGACAATAAATACATAATAACTTTGAATCAATTTTATGAATATTTAAATTAACAAACAAGTTCAAGTTATATAAGATACAATGAACAAAAGAGCATTTAGCACCAGTAACCCAAGTGAGAGAACTTCTGGCTTAATGACTTCGAGTTTCAAGTTGACTTGTAGTTAACAGCAAAAATGGCAAAACTGAAAACAGGAGTCTTATTCAAGAATAAATGCCCAATTGTACAAACACTTGTTTCTTCCTCCTTTTTCTCATTTTTACCACTACTGATTTCAAGCCTCGCAACGCATGCAGACGTTTTTTCACGCAATTTTTTTTGCATGTGTAGAGGTAGAAGCCGTACGCTCGCTCGTGAATTCAAAGAATATAAATTAATATAAAATACCCATGCGGAATTCATGCGAATTTCAAAATGGCGTCTACAGTAGGACTGGGAGTATACGATTGAATAGATCAGCGAGCGAAGTATTTTAAAAGGCGAGGCGCGTACTGTGGACGCTTCGCGAACAAAGACCGCCTCTCCAAGCTTTCTAGAGCCTTCCACTTTCGCATAGATGTTACCAAGCAGGCGGGTTCCCAAGTCGATCGAACGACAAAATCGGTGTAACGAAGAGTTTGCCAGGTCGCTCGTGACGAATTTTTATGCTCGACGCATTTACGCTATCACGAGAAAAACGCGTTTTCGAAAAACGGCTCTACTTTTTCTGTTTTTTTTTTCTTTTTTCCTATCTCGATCTCCTTTTCTCAGCAGTGGCCGATGCCTTGGTGCATCGTTACTCGACACGAGTCGTCAGGCAAGCGTGCACGCAGACTTGGTAGCCAGGTTACTGGCTTCCATCTTTCTTTTCAAGCTCGCTGTTGCAACGAGAGAGTAGGTACATACTCGGCTGACGATCAGTTCAATTCTCGCTTCGTAACGTCCATCAATGTGCAATCGTGTGAAATATATCGTCGCGCAACCTTCGACCGTCCGCCAAGCCAAGGCGCTCCTGCCTCCCACACCCTTTTTTCTGATTTCGATGACCGTTACGCGGAGATAGACCAGAAAAAACTGCGACGAAATCCCGAAATTCCGAATTCCCAACGTGGACAATGATTCCGGAAAATTTTATATAAATGCCTCACGCGAACACGCTAATCATCAATTACACGTTTCTCAGGGGGGAAGAGAGAGAGAGAGAGAGAGAGAGAGAGAGAGAGAGAGAGAGAGAGAGGACGAATATCGCCGACCAACCGATCGATCGATCGCGCGACTTGGGCCGTCCATTCAATCCGTTGTTCGTTTTCACGCCGTCAGATCGGCCACGACGAATCGTCTCTCTCCTGACGACAAGACTCACAAGAGTGAAGAGTCCCCCGCGATTCGCGAGAGTTACTTACCTGTGTAAATGACGAGGAGTGTCGCTTTAGAGAATGACCGCGCACGTTTCGTGCAACGCCCGTTCTACTTTCGCGTCCGCGTCACAACGTTTCACGTATGAAACTGAGCACTGAGCGAGCCCGGATTCCGTGCAACTCCGTAGTCCACCGTAGTCCGTGCGCCCACGTCGCCTACCGATATTGCCGCCTGCAGTGTAGTATGTTCTCGAAACTTCCTAGGGAACGGCAGTGGTCAACGTCGGTCGTCGAGCCGACGGCTGAGCGCCAATCAGCTGCCGACGTTGGCGGAAGCGCTACGCGCACAGCGTCGGTCTCTTTCGAAAGTTCCCAGTTCCCTCACAAACTCGCGCGTCGATCATGCAGTTTTTTTTTCGGTCGATACGACACTTTCTCTTTAAAAAAATTATTTATAGATATAAAAAATAATATCCCATGTTTTCTTCTGTTTGTTACAAATTTCACACCACAGACTTTTATACTTTTGTCTTTACTTTTTTTTCTAGAGCCTTTTTTTTTTTTATTCTCGCTGTACTAATTCAAAGTACAGAAGTCTGGCCTTGGGACAATTTGCTTTCAAGTGAAGTTAAGATTTTTCAAAGTTATCACACACACACAAGAGAGTTTACTTACAAATTTTAACTCAACAAATTTGGGTGACAAATTTTAATACGAGTTAATATTTCGAACTGTTTGAACGTGGTAACGTCTTGAAAATTAAATAAGAGGATTTTCAATTATTTTTAATCGATAATGTCGATTGTAAATATAAACAATACAGTATTTTTTAACGTAAAATACACGCGAATGTCCGGATACCGATGCTGCTGTGCAATCTTTCGTAGATGGCGGTGCGTGTTTCCGAACGTCCCTTTTTCCAAGCGGTACGCTAAACGATAACCGATCAAAATGGTATGTAACTTGTATCGAAAAATTCTTTAGTAATCATCCTACGGAACGTACAACATTCAATTAAATATTTAATAATGGCATCTAACAAAATACGTGTTGTATATATCATGTTCAGAAAGTATCAATTATAGTAAGATTAATCAAACATGACGTGACATAACCTCAATTGAGAAATACATGTTTGTAATTGTTTGTGTGACCATTTGCGATGTTTTATGAGATAATAGATAATAAAATTAATTAAAGTTTTTTTTATCTCTCTTTACCAATTTATAGTATTCGTTATTCTATTTCGATACTCTGAAGATGTCTAATAAGTAACCTAATTTAACCTATAAATAAAGAAATGTATTTTGATTTTTGCTTACAGACGGAAGGTACAGCTACCATCAGGACAAGAAAGTTCATGACCAATCGGCTTTTATGCCGAAAACAAATGGTGAGTGTGAGACTTGAGTATTCATTATATCAATTCATTATCCCAGATCAGAATTTATACGATAATTTATTTTGATCATAGGTCGTAGATGTTATTCATCCTGGCCAACCATCAGTTCGTAAGACCGAGATTCGAGAGAAATTAGCCAAGATGTATAAAGTGACTCCAGATGTTGTCTTTGTGTTCGGCTTTCAAACCAACTTTGGTGGTGGTAAATCTACTGGATTTGCACTTATCTATGACACCTTGGATTTTGCAAAGAAATTTGAACCTAAATATAGGTTAGCAAGGCATGGTCTCTTTGAGAAACAAAAACAAACGAGAAAACAACGTAAGGAACGCAAAAACAGAATGAAGAAAGTTAGGGGTACTAAAAAGAGTAAAGTTGGAGCGGCGTCTAAGAAGGTAGGCAAAATAATGTATTTCGAATATATTTTTTTCATAAACATTTCTTGCTCTATTACTTGAACATTAATATTATAACATTGCAAACAATTTCTTTATTCTATTTAATTCTTTTTAATGCTTTTTGGTATCAAATATCTGATGCATGTTTATTTCTTTTTTTAATCACATGGGGTTTAAATCTCTTATATTAAAATTGTAATTGTCTTTAAATTGTATGTTCTATCTAATGTAATTTTTCTTTGTTTTCATTCAGTTAATTGATTATATTAATGCACTATTCTATTTAATAAAATCGGTTTGTATATATTGAAAGTTCTTACATGGCAATTTAAATTCCTAATATTATTAAATAGATAAGTTTAAATACATGATAAATGTTCATATATTTGTTAAAAAGTTAGATTCAGTAGATTTGTAAAATTTGGTTTAACTTTTTACATTTCTCACACAGTACAATAGTTGTGTGATATGTTTTATCTGAGAAAATAATTATAAAAATATATTAAGTATTTTTTTTATTGATAACATAATAATGTTCATGGGCAATTTAGAAATAAATTTTCCTTTGGTTTTGATGTCTATTATGCATGCTACAGTGGTATACGCTTCTTATTCACATTCTAGGGAAGGAAATAGAGAAATGATCATCATTTGTACTACAGACTTCTGGAGGAGCAATTTCTTATTGCTTAATCAGGGTCAGCATGCAAATTTTTTAAGTTTCATACTTTTGTTCTTTATTGTATGAGCATGCTAATATTTTTTTTTATTTATAACAGCATAAATATATGTTATATTTTTATGATTTATTTATTATATTACTAATCATGTAATTCTAATATTCTAGTTTGTTAATTTGTATACATAGTAGTATACAGATGTAATATTTTATTTTCATGATATGAAAATATAATAACCTTACATTACACTATTATATTTTCATATACAATAAGCATCTTTGATGATGTAGAGTGTAGATTTAGAAACTGTGTATAATTATGTATAAGACTTGATTATTTATATTTGCATTTTGCTGCATAATAATTTAATTCTAAACTTACACTAACATGTTGTCTGTATCACTACAATTAAAATTAAAATTAAACTTTTACTATAGTAATCAAATTGTTTTAAAAGTAGTTATTATTAGGAAATTAGATTACATCCTTCAAAAAAAAAGAAATTAACCTTATGAATTTGTAATTAACTTTCTCTTGCTCAAAAATATTGATTTCAATGAATCACAAATATATTGTATTAACAAAGTAACAAACAATTTTATTTTATTTTAAAGTTTATTCTATATTACATTTGCATTTATATTAATATAAAATTAAGTATGCACGAAAATTACTGAGGTTTAAACAATTTTGTGTGAAAATTGAATATACTTGAATATTGAATTGTATTGAATTTTTTGTGTATATATTTTTTATATTTAACTAATACACTTGAGGGAGAACATGCTTTATATATTAATTACAGATATGTAAGTGTATATGTGCTATCCTATTGCTATAAACTATTTGTATTAAAATTGGTTATGTGCATGTTAAAAAGTTGATTTTAAATACAAAAAAAAGATATATTATTTTTTAATACATACACTTTTTTTTTATTACAGTAAAAGAAGCCATCTTGAAGTCCACACAATCATCGACGTAAAAGTTATTATATTTTACTATATGGAATAGCGCCGAAATTATAATAAATTTTACGGAATAAACGTGTATTCTTCTTGATGAAAACCTGTTTATCACATTTTTCTTGACATCTTGTAACAATGCCTTGTTAAAAAATTTATCATATTGAATTAATGCGCTATTATTTTTTTTACTTCAATTTTCAGTATATTAATATTTTTATATCTAATCAATATGTATTTACAACTTACATACTTAAAACTTTATTAAAAATCATTGAAGATGTACACCTGAATTTTTTTATGATATACAATCTATTTAAAACGTTATAACTTCGGCGGATGCTGGACGAGGTTTCTTCGTGGTACGTTTATTAACGGTTTCATTATCTTCTACTCGCTTATTAAAGAAAGGTAAAATTTGTTCGGTGGACGTTTCGGATGAGTCATTGGTAATAGTAGTAGTAGTTAATTCCTCAGAAGACTGATTGTCTGCTTCATTAGAAACTGCAGATTCGATAGATGTTTCGATCGATTTGATAGAAGTTAGATCAGTGGATGATGTCGATGTGACGGAAAACATAGTAGTATCAACTGACGAAACAGTTGATTCGGTAATTGACTCGGTAGATGTTAATGTAGAGTTAATAGGTACTGCAACCGGTACACTATTCATTACAACAGATTCACTGGAAGTTATCATTTCTTCACTTGATGAATCAATTTCTATATTCGGCTCTATGGAAGTTGTAATTAGTTGGGTAGTAAGTGGAATCGATTTGGTAGAAGTCACGATAGCCTCGGTGGTTACAGTTGATTCGGTAAAAGTTAAATCTGATTGCGTTTGAGTAACAGTTTGGGTTGTCTGTTGTCTCGATGTAGTCAATTCGATCTTTGGTGTAGTCGATGGAGGTTGCGTAGTTTTCGGAATTTCTGTTGGAAGTTTACTGAAGTCAGGTGTCCAGTCGGTCCCAAATATAGGAGGCAGATTCGGCATAACGTCCCACTCATCCGAATCACTGTCCCCGTAGTCATTGCCTGCAATTTTCCGGATGATGTACCAGTTACCAATCCGGACGCCCCAATCTCGTTTTGGGTCGAACGATAAGCTAGCTATTAGCACGAAAAAAATTGACAAAATACGAAAGTTAAATCTGGGTCGTCTAGAAGTTGTTTAGAAGGATGCAATCTCATGGAAACTTTTGAAAAATATACGTGGTATTATACACTGTAATCCTAATTGTATCTCTCATACAACATTCGCGAGTGACGCATCATGTAAAACGTCGAAATCGCTCAATTATGTTCCGTAGCGAAGCATAAACACGTGATTTGACATTCAACGCGAGTTTCAGTTTTGCTATGTGATAAATTGAAGAAAAATTCTACGAATACTGACTCTTAAATTTCATGTTATTGAACTTTGCTTACATAAATCTAAGAACAAGCCTGGATAACTCGATATTCGACCCTCTAAGGTCTTATCAATGTTCAAAATATCCTGTGGTGATAAATTCGGAGTTGGACTATCTTTGCCAAACCATTCCCGCCATTTTCCCACAATTCGGTCCTTGATCATTTTAAACCAATCTCGTATTGTTTCTCCAAATCCAGTTGATCGACCTGTTCCATCTACGACAAACGTTTGCGTTCAGCAGGATATTACAAATTTATAGGATTTGTAGCAGGATTGGTCACTACACATCACAATTAAGTAGTACAATTGACTGCAATCTTGTTAAATTCTTTTTTAATTTATATAATTTTGTAAAATTTAGCGTAAATCAGAAATCTGAACATTTAATCACTGATATACTTATTAATGTTATATCTATTTTTGCTTAAAGATATCGAATTAAGTTTAAATTTAAAACAATTTGGATATATACTACGTGTACTTTCCAGCAAGCATCACAGATGACACAATGTAACACCACTTGCTGGAAGACACACTAATAATTCCATTTCTCTTCGCACGAAACTGGAACTGTAACTACATTATAATCTCTCTCTCTCTCTCTTTCTCTCTCTCTCTCTCTCTCTCTCTCTCTCTCTCTCTCTCTCTCTCGAATCGGAACAACTATTCATTTCAAGAACTTGAGGAACTGAAATATATGTTTAATTCAACTATAATATCGATTACTTTAATCCTACACTTCATTATCCTCTACACTATAGGATGTAATTAATTTAGCACTTATAAATAACTACAATACACCACCTCTACTGAAAATCGGTGTCGACGTAGCGAGTTGGCAGGTAAGGAGCAGCAGTAAGATACCCGAAAGTGGTCGCATTTTTGCAATCGGACAAACAACACCACTCTGCGTGCGGGTATAGAAGCGCGTGCCGTTTTATATATCCTTCGGCGGAAGCGCATAGCATGACGATCTCGTTAGTGCCACAATTTTATCGAGAAATCAAACTAAGCCTGCATGCGCCAATGAAAACAGCATCGGCCTTGTTGCACTCGTTCCGATCTGTTCCGATCTCATCTCTCAATCGGTTAATATCATCGTCATTTTGTACAATACATACATAATTTACAACAAGAGAATCCGAATCTCGTCATGTACAGCAAGATGGCTAGTCACTTATTCCGCGAACGTAGGACTACGACATCACGCTATTGTGCTGTGTTACGTATGAACGCAAATTACATACGTTTATTCGTGATTACCCATGTGGGATGGGCTGGCTGGCCGGCCTAAAACGGGCTATCAATTGATTACCCATTTGCACACTATTAATTCACAATTTATATGGTTTTCTACTATTACGCTTGTCCGCGCTTCTAATGTCAGAATTATTAGAAAGACCTGATTTCGTTCGACTGAATACCTCTTCTCATCAATACCTCTTTAAATTTCTGTCATCAGGACAAATGACAAATGATGCTTGGAGTTCTAATAATGATAATTTTGGATTCTACAGTACTTAACACTTTGCAAAATGAGAACGTATTATACATACTTTTTTTTTTACAATAATTGCATTATAATAACTTCAGATTTAGATCAATTTAAAAATACTTTTGTAAACATTCTACCAACACCCAAGATGAATCTTTCACCCCGGTAAAAAAAATGCATTCCCTTGTCGAATGAGAATTTGATGAGAGATGTTTAGTAGAACATCAGTTGATACAAGATTTAATGGGAATCGAGAGTTTTCCAGTGGTATAGACTAAATTATTAAATTTTTCGCGATCGACTGTAAACCAACATGACAGTGGAAACTATTATTGTCCATATTAAATTTTGCTAACGAACTATTTAGCACTAAGTGTAGGTAAAATAAAGACACGTAAGAACACAGTTTTCCCAATCGTACATATGTATCGATCAAATAAGGGGTTTTCGTAGCAGAATATATCTATTGTTAGACTATCGCCCAACTTTCCAAGTTCTTTCCAAGGTATTTAGCCCTAATAGGATTTGTAGTTATGACGCAGTTATGAGTGGACCGTCATAAAATTAATCGTAGCCGAAATAAAGCGGGACTCGGCCTGTCACGTGCCATAGGTAAAAGTGGACTCGTCCAGTATTGGGTTACATGTTCACGTCTCTCCCGTCATTCTTCGATCCGTCAT
>NW_017305611.1:2785305-2796269 GCF_001594115.1 Trachymyrmex septentrionalis
GCCATAGGTAAAAGTGGACTCGTCCAATATTGGGTTACATGTTCACGTCTCTCCCGTCATTCTTCGATCCGTCATCCTTCCTATATCTCTTAAATTCCTATAAACTGACTTTGATACTTGATCGCACGCATTATTTTTGTGCTTCAACAATTCTTACTGTGCGCATGAGTCTACCTAGTAAAGAGAACGGACGCTGAGGTTGCCCGACAGTTTGCCCTGGATCTGTTGACGAAGTCGGACTACGTTACACGACGAGCGTACGAAATCGACCGTGTCTGCTCGAAATCTCAGGTAAATGAACGTTTCTAACAATAATCATCGATAACGATGGATATCTCATCGCCACGATATTGAGTCGCGCAATAGACTGTAAATTATATGCCTATATTATACGTAATTTAGGAGTCCCAAGTTTCGCACAGAGCGACGATATCGTAGACATGTGTGCGTTGGGTTATGTGACGTATAACGGATTTTCAATACATAGATCGTATTGTATGGGAATCTTCCCGGTGAGCGAAGCTAGATGTAGGCGTGTAGGAGTAATATACGTAATCGAAATCGAGATGGGACATAAAATTCGAGAATTGCCTTATCTCCAAACTTGGACTCGTCCAGAGTTCTCAACTGTCTTCTCTCGACTATTCTCAAGTCTACACCGTCCAATCGCGTAATAGTACGCAGTGACGGAACGGTAACCGCAAAAACCTATTACTTAATTATATTTGACAAAAAATTTTTTTATAAAATATTTTTTTTTTGTTGCAAAGTGTAAGCAAATGTATTGTCGAACGTTTATCAATTACGAAACAACGCAAAACAATATCGTGGAAAATTTGAGAACATTAAAATTCACGTAGTTTGCCCAGATTTATAAGATATATAAGGTCTGTTCACGAGTCCTCAGTCCGATCAATATCCTTAGTTTTGTTGTCCCAATAATATCGAAGTATATACGTATAGTACAACGGCGAACAATCGGAAATAGCGTATGTATTGTATTTTGATATTTTCAGTAATTTTTCAAAATAATTCTATAATTGTTTGTATCAAAATAATCCTATAATTGAGATTGTAAGAATTTATACGTATAATTTAACGCGGATTAATCTAATATGAACGTTAAAGTAAATCGATAAACAAATTTTGATTTATCATTATGTTAAATAAATTAAATGGAAAGTCAATAACATTTGATCAAGGAACATTCCTTTCATAACGTCAAGCGGATTGAGTTCTCAGCTGCTCTCGGAAACCTTAAGTATTAGGATACCTTAGTATATACTGGGATATTCTAATTATATGAACAAATAAAGAGCTTTATGAGATCGGATCATATTTTTGTTGACCCTCATTGACTTTCATTGTGATATTTCTTTTTTTACGAGAGATATCAGATCGATATTTTAAATCCTCTGACGAGGATTTAATTCGTACGTTAAATACTTTGACTTTAATCATACAATTATAATTTTTATGACAAACGACGTTTCATTCTGATCGTTCCTAATAGAAATTTCCGTTGAACTTACAACATCTTGCAAAGTTTATATACCAATTTGGTACTTGACTTTTGGGAATTGGGTTATATGTAATGCGTGTTTCGATCGAGACGCAAGATTGTCGTGTTTTTAGGAGAAACTTTCCCTTCTGCTGTTCCCGATTAAAGATAGAATCAGACGATGCTCGATTTCTTGAATGATAAGTATGCATGCAATCATGCTTGCTCTGATGTATGCTAGAATTAGAATTCGTTCATACATCAACCGCTGCATGCTGATAATGTATATTAATGCTTGATATACATTAGAGATCCCTAAGTCTGTATATAGTTTTGTTTATTACGTAATATTACGCAATGTGGTGCAATACCGATTGATATCGTGATATGATCGGATTCGAAGAATTTTCAGAGAATATCAGTTCGTTTGTTCGAGATTAGTCTTTGTAACTGATGGTTACTGATGGAACACGCCAAGTAACGATTATTTTTATTAATATTGTTAATACGTATCGCTAAATTCGTTTGTTTTAGTTATACCCTTAGTTACACCTCTCGCCTGTATCTTCTCCTACTCTCTAAAGTTTGATTTTATAATTAATATTGTGTAGGCATTGTGTAAAACACGAACGAAAGTACATCGAAGTAAACAGTCCCAGTTGGTGCCCATCAGTACCCATCGGGCTAGTGCCACCTATCCAGCACTGAAATCAGTCCGAATCAGTTTCGATAGTGGTCGAGCTGGCTGGGTTGAGAAGGCTCAGCACAAACGCGTCCCTTCTGTCGAATAAGGATAGGAGAACTGAGAAGACGTGTATACGGAGGAAAGGAGCCGACAGTAAAGGGTCGTAGCGCACCGAAAAGAGAGGGACTATCGTCATAGCGATTATGTGGAATGGCGCCGAGAAAGAGGCATGCGGTGATGCGGTAGCGGTAGAATCTAAGAAAGGCGCCGAGATTGCCGAGAATCGCTCAGCCAGTGACCAGCAACAGTTCGCGAGCAACAACACTGCCAACGTTCCCGTTTCGGAGGAAGGGATTCAAGTACGATCTGTTTTCCCGCAGATCGCATCGTTCGAATCCTGTCCTAGGATGGCTGACGACAACATGACCATCCCCGGGGACACGGATGAAACAACAATATTGATACCGCCTCCAAATGTCGCTGAATTCCAGATTGAATGCAAAACGGAACCGGGAACTGAATTGGGCAACTCGATCGACGATGACCCATTGGTATTTGTAAGTGTGGGAATTTATGAATTTGCTCCGCCAATCGTATCACGTATATATAATGTCGAAATGGTCATTATTTAAATTTCAGGAAAATTTGGTTTTTGCCCCGTTAAAAAAGATATTAAAAAATGCTATCGTTAGTAATTATTTTACCGCGCTTTCCATGTTTGTGTTGGTTAGGATACGACTCGATTGCCAATGTTTTGTATTGTTATGTGTTTGATTATGTTACTTATTGTTTATAATCTGTCGTTATTTACGAGAACAGCCTAATCTGTACAACAATCATTCGTTTTTTGCTGGAAAAACTTCGATTACTTACGATTTTTGGTTATGTTTCTGAAGCTTGTGTTACAATGTTACATAATTATGTGAAATTACTAGTTTTTGTTTTATTTTAATTAGTGTTTACATTAAGATGTAAAACACAAAGAAAGATAAACAAAATATATTATATGTTATTGAAATTATATATTTTCTATTACAGAATGAATCCTCAATACACATTCCGGTATTCGCACCTATGATAAAGGCTCCAGTTGTTTTATTGGAGAGATGTGATAAAATTTGGGAAACATTACAATTAATAAAGACTGTACAGGTTGAGAAGCCAGCAGTGCTAACTAATGATGATTGTGACAAAAATGAAGAGGAAAAAAATAAGGAGAAAGTGCAGCATTTAGATAAGGTTGAGCAATCTGAATCACATGTTAAGAATCAACCTAAATTGAGAAGTGATAACACAATACCACCTTTTAAAGTTTCTGTCCTAAGAACAAAGAAATTATATCCTTGCGCTATCTGTGGTGTCCAATACATGGAAAGACGATCCTTAAGAAAGCATTCGGAAAGAGTACATGGAATTGTCATTCCCTTACAACGTAAACGTTTGAAACAGAATGCTTTAAACAAAAAAAATTTCGATGGAGCCAGTCAAGTTTCTTCTATTAGTAAAGAAAATAACAATTCTGAAAAGATTTATGATAATAAAGATTCATGTGAAAAGGCCACTGCAAAGACAAAACTTACCAATGTTGAAACTACTACTTCACTGCCTGCTCTATCAGAACGGTTTGTCAAGTGTACATTATGCCAGCAAAAAGTATTATCTTTAAGGAAACATTTAACTAATTATCATAAAATTGGAGGTTCTACAAGTGTAATGGAACAGCTAGAATCATCATTATTGAGTGAGCCTAAAACATCACCCGAAGATAAACGAACTACATTAAAAAATGACCCACATCAAGATGGATTTCGCTTAATGGACAATGAAAACGATATTCCTAAAACGTCTAAAGTCCAAGGGAAAAGAAAGTATAAATTGTCTTATCCTAGAAAGAAACGCAAGTTGAATAATGAACGTTATGCATTTGTTCAGAATCCGCCCACCGTCGCAAAGAAAGAAATTTTAAATGCTTGTACATATAAATGTGACATTTGCTTAGGATTCTATAAAACTGCTCATGGTTTGTACAAACATAAACGCATTCACAAATTACGTGGAGAAACTAAAGAAAATTTTCATAAATTTCCATGTAGATACTTTAATTCACCATTTAATAAAAACTACAAATCATTGCAATCTTCCACAAAGTCTGCTAACACTGTTGCAAACAATGCTAACAATAGAATAGATGAAAAGGCTACATCGCAATTAAATAATTCCAACCGTAATACATTGTATAATCAAAATAGTCCAATTTCTAATCGAGCTATTCGATACAATGAAAGAATTAACAAAAATAATGAAACTACTTGTATATGTGGAAGATCATTTCGAAATCCTCATACCTTGTTCCTTCATAAAAATAATTGTGACTTATGTCAAAACGAGGATATAGTAAAGAGCACTAGGGTCAGTAGTGATAGAGACTCTGGTATTGGCATTAACATAACAATCAAGAAACGAAATGATTCATATGAGATAGTTGGTAAAGATGACGAAGATAAACTTAAAAATTCTCAAACATGTCTCAAAGAAGATACTTCATCTATGTCTTGCACATCTAATTATACCAAAGATTTCACTAAAGCATCCGCTAAACAACAAGTATCAAATATATCTGATTCATCTAAATACAGTAAAGATCATAGTATTTTGAAGTTAGAAGATACAGATGAAGATGTAATCATTGATATTGAAGACGATGTACAAACTGCTCTTGATGAAAATAATACAACAAAGATGATTGCACAAGGAAACGGCAAGCAGAATTCGTCAAAGCTGGAAAAGGATACAAAAGATGGAAAAATTGACAAAATTTGCAATGAAGTCAATACATTAAAGCAAATGTGTCAAAAGGTTCTCGACATTCGTGAATCTAGGAATATAGAAAATAAGAATAAAGACTATAACCAAATTAAAAAACCGTGCAAGGAAAATAACCAGGTTAAAAATCAAGATATACATCAAAACAAGCGGCAATTACGATCTACAAATAAACGATATCTTTATTCTAAAATGGAATCGGATTATTCTCATAATGAAACAAAGGTTTGTACGATGCAATTTAAACCAATGATATGTGGATATTGTAAGGAACAGTTTAATAATATTAAGTTATATGATAATCATCAGTGTACTGTTATAAAAGGCAGATCATTCGATGAATTTTCGCTACAGTTGCGGTGTTTTCTTTGTAAAGAAGTGCTAAATAGTTACAGCGAATTTGATGACCATATGAGATTCAAACATTTTGATCATGGCTATCGTTGTTTCCAATGTCCCGAACGATTCACAAGTGACAAAGGACGATTATCTCATTTTCATTTAGACCACAAAGATTTGATTTGTAGATTTTGTAATAAAAAAATTACTATTTCCTTAAAGACTCCACACGAAGGTTATCATTTAGGCTTTGGTTATCCCTGCCATAAATGTAAAAAGGCTTATACAAATAGTAGGAATCTTTCTTATCATAAATATACGATACATTTTAATGGAGCTGATAACTTGGTAACTTGTACTATATGCTTGAAATCTGTGAAACTCAAAACTTTCCGTGGTCATATGAAATGTCATAAGCACAATGCTTGTTATTTTTGTGGCAAAGTATTTTCTGATAGAGTAGGTTTAGAATACCATACCATGATGAATCATGGTACAAATTCCAAGTTAAAATGTAATATCTGTGGTACGCGATTTTATACTAAGAAACAGCTTGAAAGACACGAGAAGATCGATGGATGCAATAATGGCATGCAACAGAATGAAAAGCTGAACTGCAACAGAATGTGTTGAGAATGTTTTGTTGTTAATAAAAAATAATAGGAAGGAAACGAATCAACAAGGAAAGGCTCCTCTCGTGAAATTAGAATGAAATTAATCCTCGAAGACGAGATGAATTTGTATTTCTCAGCTATAACTTTGAAACAAAGTATGATAGCATAATTTCAAAACAACGTTGTGTCAAATTTTGCGAGTCGTCCCTCGAACACGAGTCTCTATCCGGAGCGGACGCGGCATCCGCCGGAGTACCACTGTTTTTGCGTTAACTACCAGGTCTACAAGGTCATACAGATGCGCAATTAAAAGTTAATTTTATCGATTAATTTTTTCCTAATTGTGTACAGTTTGTATATGTATAAAATTACGCTATCATACATCGTTCAGAAGTTATAGCAAAAAAAAAAAGATAATTACTGATTTTATCCCGTAAACATATTGGTTGTTAATTTTGAAAAAATATGTTAAAACGTATTAAATATTTTCATCCCTTCTGCAAACCCACCAAGTTTTATTAAAATCGAAGAGGAACATCTGGGAGTCTTTCCTTGCAAGACCAGAATTGCTATCACAATTGAAACTTATGATGAATAATTTTCAAGCTAGTTACGATGTGCGAGAGATGTGTGTTTGCGTTAGACTGTTATTTTCAATATGTGTACACAAATTGAATTTCATAATTTTGATGTATGCAAGTCTTATAGCGAATTCAATTGGACACTCTAGTATACATTAGTACGTATTAAAGCCATTGTACACTAATTTAATCTATGTAAAAGTGATACAAATATTACAAATATATTGAAGATTTCATGATTTAATCCATTATTATACTTATATTAAACATATATTTTTCACGTCAGTTTGTATACAATGGTTTTAATGTCCACAACAGCGTGCACTGAGTGCATTTAATCGAATTCACTACTCTACATTTATATATATAGCTGACACATGTAAAATAGCAAAGATCCATGTATTAAATTATTACATCTAAAGCATGAATGACATTTTTTAAAACGCATGTATTTCATTATCCGTTAATTGTACAATTCGCTGAACAATTATATTTCTGTATAATATTAATATCTTTGCAAATTAAATTTTACGTATGCATTTTTGTTTTAAATAAACGAATTTATGGCACATATTTCATATTTTTACAGAAAGTAGTAACTTAAATTTTGTGAGACATGAAGATTACATAACTATGTTCGCGTATTAACTAAATTATGATTTATTTGTAATTGTCAATATCTTAAATATGTAACTATATGCATAGTAAAAGTGCGAGACCCTAGAACTCCCATAATATAAGTTTGGTGAAAGCGGATAAAAAATGACGGATTACAAATATTGCTTTCTTTCTTACATGCACAGGAAGAGTAAGACAATTGTTCATTGTTCAGTAAAAAAATAAAATAAAATACAAATATTACAAATATATTAAAGATTTTATGATTTAATCCATTATTATACTTATATTAAACACATATTTTTTACGTCAGTTTGTATAGGACGGTTTTAATGTTCACGACAGCGTGCACTGAATGCATTTAAAGTTAAAGTAATAAAATTGACAAAGTATTATCTTTTTGTAATAATTTATTTAAAAATGGATATACAGGATGTTAAAACTTACGATAAATAAATTTGTTTCAATAGTAATAACTAAATGTAAATTTACTAAATATGAGCATATATTTATTTAATACAAAAACCATTAATTTCATTATAAATATGACATTTTGTTTATTGAATAAATATTTACTATAGTAAATAAATGTTACTAAATTTTAGTAAATTTTTTTTCAGTATAGCCCTGTTATTATAATTTTGACATTTTTCTCATGAATACTATCATAGCCTCAGCATTTTGTATTAATCTTAGGTGAAGTAAGATCTTATATAAGATGAAAATTAAACTCGTCTGTTTATAGCTATCTGTTTCTTCACTCTCGTTTTCTAACAATTTATGAAGCTGTGACGTATATCGAATGAATCATAACAGACGACAAATCAGGAGGCTGCGAGTACTGAAAATCTGTAAGTTCACATT
Organism: Trachymyrmex septentrionalis; assembly: GCF_001594115.1. NCBI lineage: Eukaryota > Metazoa > Arthropoda > Insecta > Hymenoptera > Formicidae > Trachymyrmex > Trachymyrmex septentrionalis. The sequence continues at coordinate 2,793,331 of NW_017305611.1, forward strand.
GTACATACTACAGACTTTTAGTATTCACAATGAATAATGGAACGCAGCCTAAAAGTTGAGCCACTTTCGCCAAATTTTTAATACAGAATCTCTATGAGACCACTTCTGTAAATAATGTATTATTAAAAAGTTACAACGATAGTAAATAATATTTGTAACACTTGTGACATACGAAACATTTATATTATTAAATTAGAAATGATAGAAAATTTATCAACATATGTTTAATTTCATTATTTCTCGTAGAGAAATGTTTTGAAAATACCATATCTGAACGCACCATTTATTTTTAAAATTAAGACAAAAAGCTCTATTAAGCCAAAGGGATATAATCTTTGTGTACGTAAAATACCACTACAATAAGTTCTGTAATTGAACTGTACATTGCGTTGTTCGTGATACAGATGTTATAATTTTATAACATTTATTAAATCATACTTATTGAAATAGTATATTATGTAATATAAGGTATAGTTATATATTTTGTGGAAAATGGAATTTAATAAACAATTTCATACTTTTATTTTTATCTCAAAGTTAGAAATAATTTTGTTATTTTATTGAAATATTTAAAAAATATTATACGTTTGTTTAGTTTGTTGCAAAATTGTTACAACAACTGTATGTCCTTCTCTCATCCCTTTTATATACCTAACATATTTCTGAAAATTAATTAGCTGACGTCAACTTTACATTAGTGATATTTTTGTGTATGTTATACAATAGTATAAGTATTATCTGGAAAACTGTGTTACAATTTGCAATTTTCAGCAATAATAAAATTTGTTTGCAAATTTGTATATATTGCATTTATTTCTAAATAGAATACGAGTTGTGGAAAATTGAAGATTGAATTTAATAAGCAATTTCATACTTTTATTTTTATCTCAAAGCTAGAAATAATTTTGTCATCTTATTGAAATATTTAAAAAATTATACGTTTATTTAGTTTGCAAAATTGTTACAACAAATGTATGTCCCTCTCTCGTCCCTTTTATATACCTAACATATTTCTGAAAATTAAAATTTTTATTTTAAAATTTAACGCGCGAGAATGTATTATAAATATTCTCAAAACGAAAAATGGCTAAATCTTTTTTATTTTATAGAGATTAATGAAATATACAATGTTCTCGCTCTCCCTCTCTCTCTATATCGTTTGATTAATAAGAGCTTCCGGTTTCCCCTCCCCTCCCCCTTCGCCGGAGTTTTGAAATAAATAAAAAAAAGAAAAACAAAAGAAGGAATATTGCGCTGCATTACCGGCAGGTGGCGCGACTATCGCGCGGCGTCGCCATCGATGACAGCGGCAGCGATCAAAGCCGTGCGGAGTATCCGGGAGAGCAGTCGCTTTACGCTCGGTGCTTTCCTCGTCGCGCGAATTCTCGGAGTCGGGAGTCACACGTATTACGTTATACGTATATACGTGTGCGCGCGCGGTTCGCGGCAGCCGGGTCGATGTGAAGAGGAGAAGCGAAAAACGCGAAGGGAAGAGAAGTAGCGCAAGAGCGAAAGATGACAGCTCGGCGTGTGATTTGACAAGAGCAGAAGATAGCGTCCGATGGGAAAAGTGCCCTGTTGAATACCGCGGTGGTTGACGGACTAGTGAACTTTTAAGGTATCCGCCGCGCGCGCAACCCTGCGTATGTAAACTCCTTCGGTTAGTGCTCTTTCTCTCTCTCTCTCTCTCTCTCTCTCTCTCTCTCTCTCGTCTGCTGCTCCCCTTTTACGACCATTCGCGCGTTAGGGTAGCGTTCGAACGTAATCGCTCGATAATCGTGCGGATTCGAGGCGCCGCGCGTCATCGAACCGCGGTAAACTCGGCCGAAGTGCGGGAAAAAGGGTTCGAGAGATCGATCGCACGCGAAATGTACTGCGCCAAGGAACCAGATCCGTACGACGCTAATATATTATATACATACATATACCTATATATACATTCACATACACATACACACACGCACGCGCGCGCGCGCGCACACACACACACACACACACACACACACACACACACACACACACACACACACACACACACACACACACATATGTATTGCACTTGTGGGTGTATATACGTATTAAAAAATACATGTATACTTTATGTATATGTATGTATGCGCGTATGTGTGCGCGTATAGAAACTAGCCAGTGGAATCCCGGTTTAGTAATTGCGGGATGTAGCATGTCGTTTTGCGCTGTTCTCCAGGTTTTCCTGTTTCCCATCGACGACCAATCGCGCCTCGCGCAATCCGGTTCGTTCCGATCGCCGATGACTCGGAGCGTCATAAATGTTTGCCGTTAAAGAATTTGTTCCACGGTATCAATTACAGAGAGTGATGTGTTTACTACGACAAGTATCAATTTTCTGCCAATGCGAAATTTCCAACTGTAATTACAAACGTGATAATCGCTTTTTTTCTCCCGTTACTCTCTTTCAGTTCGATTACTTTGATCTTCTGTCCGCGGAATCGTTTAACATTTTCTACGTTGCTATGAAATTATCGAATTACAAAAGATGCTCCGAATAAAAATAATTTCAAAGTACTAATTAGAAAGTCAATCATCGGTACTCCAAAAGTTTACCTGTGACTTACGTATTACGTTACGTATATTATCGTCATATATGTTAAGTCTTTATTTTTACAGTGCAATTATTCTTGAATAAAGACCTCGATATTTTACATCTACATTACCTATAAGTAATGAAAATATAATATTTATGATTAAACATTTCTAATCTCCCCCTTCCTCTTTCTCTCTCTCTTTCTCTTTTTAAATCTCTCTTTCTTAAACTGTTTCAAAAGAAATTTCAGCGCAGAACAAAACGCGCGAATATAAAAATAATCAAATCACGTTCTGAAACATATGGGCGACTGTTTAGAGTGGAACGTACCGAATGCGCACCGGAAACGAACGGTTGAAGCAGCGGGGCGGGGGGC
>NW_017305611.1:2796369-2807510 GCF_001594115.1 Trachymyrmex septentrionalis
GAAAAACGTGCGCTATTTTGAATTTCGGAAAATCTACGTCTCGAGACTTGAAGTCCTCTCGAGTGCTGAAGAGGCCGTAAAAACGTCGGGAGCCGGAACGCGACGGGACACTTTTATCCACCACGGCTCGGAGAGGCGCGCAGTGCTCGAACGGACACGCTCGAATCGATTTTCCCGGTGATGTACTAACGTCGCGTCGACCGTGGTGCGGGCTTTACCCTACCTCGCGTCGCGTTTCCTCCGCGAGGGTTCCCGACTTCTCGCGACTCCTCGTCGCGACTATACATCGTACCGTTTTACCGTTATTTCGCCCCGGATAGACATCGTCGCGATTACGCGACGATTCGCGTCGGTACGACGCGTTAGGCCCTCGTTCGTACGTTCTTTGACCCTCGAGCAGAGAGTCGAGAGTTCGCGATCCTGACCACCCAAAACTGTCTTGCGTTCCCACCCGAAAGCGCTCGGAGAAAGCTCTGGTCTCTCCGCTTTTACGATTGTTAGATGACTCGAACGCGATTTATTTGCGAGAGAAAAGTAGAATCGTGACGTACGAGTGTTGTCTGAATGAATTAGGAGCGTCCCAGACGAACACGAATGTGACGTCTGAGAGACTTGTATCTTTGAGATGTGATTCCGGATCTTTATGTTGCTTTGGTGATGTTAGCGGTAAGATTGCACTTCGGGCGAGGCTCGCTCGCTTCTTCCTCCTTGGCGAATAGTTAACGGGAGGATGGTTGCTCGCAATGTGCCTGTGAACCGTTTCGTCATGTACGGTTATACCACCCGTATCGTTTCGTGAAGACTAAAAATAGCGTTCCTCGAAGAACAACCAAAGTAATTCGGCCCGCTCGATATTTTATTTCCATCGCTCCGCCATGGGAATTAATTTTTACCATTGAGCGGCACTCGAAATTTCCGATGGAGCTCGAGTTCACGATTTCAGGTTCACTCTAAGCATAAGATCGTGCTTAAGTGAGCCCTTAAAGCTACAATTCGCGATTCATTTTAAACGTCGCCAATTCGAGCTTCCCGTGTATACCACTATAACTTGGCTAATAAAAGCCAAGTTTCGTCTATTAATAAGTCTAGATCCCGTGTCTCGGCGGGAAAGAAAAACTCCGCGTTAAGAGGCTGAAATAAATGACACGTCAAGCGTCATTCACGGCTGCACTTTGATACGTACTTTGATACTACTTTGATCGATTCTCGATCGGTCGCACAGATATCGGGATTCCCAGGCGTGGACCGAAGTTGAGAATTAACGAGCGGAAGTATAAGCGGAACGAGGGCGGCGAGGACGACGGCGGTGGCGGCGGCGGCGGCGGCGGCGGCGGCGGCGGCGGAGGTGGCGAGGGTGTGAGACAACGAGAGGGTGAATCGACGGTACGGCCGAAGAATGACGGGCGAGGACGGAAAGCGCGGTGGCGGCGCCGACGACGTTACCACTGGTGCAAATATGAACACGAACGTCACCGATAACGTCAACAATGTTAACGCCAATGTTAACGCGAACATAAACGTCAGCCAGCAGAACGGCGGACCGGAAAAGGCTCCCGTAGTCGGCGGTACCAACGTGGAGACGCTGCCACGCGCCGGCAAACAGGTAAGATTGATGAACTTTTTCTTTACTGACACCACTGACAGCGGTGCGGAACGCTGAAAAACTAGCGTCAACAGCGTGATGTGATTTGATATTTGAACCTGTTTGACTTGACGTAATCCTTTTTTCATTTCCATCTACGCGATGGGAAGAAAGGAAGTTGAATCGGGACACTCAAATGACGCATGCAATTGTAGTTGATTTATTCCATCGAGTTTCTCGTTACGTTGCTTTTTTCATGATTGATTGTGATGAATTATAATTTCTTTTATTTGTGTGTGAATGTGTGTAGGCAATGAACGGAGAAAGATGATCTAAAGGAAATTCTTTTTTTTTTTGTAAAAAAAAAATGATAGTTTACTATTTGAAATGTTCCATTAAAAAGTTTAAAAATTATTACTTAAAGTAAAAATAGGAAAGCCGTTTAAGTTTATTATTGTCAACGCTTCAATTCGATATCTGAGAATACGTTGTGGATACCGGATACTTGTCTAGCAATTTCACTGATTTGTACGTTGCAAACGACAGGGTATTGCTTTGCAATGTAATGTTCTAACGTGCATATTGAAAACATTAGAGTTTCGATCGCCCGCGCAAAATCGGAGTTGATACTTAATATAATAGAAATATTTCTATCCATGTATGTATACGATGGTATTGTAATCGAAGTCGCATAATTATGTATGCGAATACTCATACAATTATGTTTTAAAAATTTGCTGTGTCACGTACGCAATACCCAAAATTATCAACGTACTGCATGGTGTGCGCATTAGTTTGTTACATTGGACATGTGTATTTTTGGCCACGAGACGAGGGAAGTGGGTGGCATTATCACAAATAATAGGCTTCGTATATACATACCGTCTAATAGCATATACGGGGCTCACATTCAACCGTCGTTGTTTCGCCGCATGCAGCTCGCAATTTCGATTGCGTGTGTAAAGTGCGAGAGGAGGGTTCGGAGTACAACTGCACTCTCTCATTTGACACTCTTCTCACGCGTCACGTTACTTTCTTTGGCAAAAAAAAAACTGTCTGCATGAACGAACTTTTTTATTTCTTTTCTTTTGCTCGTAATATTACTTTTTCTTTCAGAAATCCGGACCGCTTGCAAGTGTGTCTGGTCGTCTAATCACTTCGCGATAAACAAGCTAATGTTAAAAAAATCTACAATTTTAAATATTAGGTTGTTCGGAAAGTAATTTCGTGTTTTCTTATGAAAATGAAAGACGATTTTCAATCAGACGCGTTTCAAATGATCATGAACGGTCGAATTCGATCAATTTAATCTCTCAGCGATCTCACGAGTTGTTATTCGCCGGTTTGCATCAATTAATGCCTTTATTGTGCCTTCATTCAGCTTCAACTGGCCTTCCAGAACGTGGTGCATCTTCAACATCAAAATTGCCGGATCGAAATTTTGCAAACCAGTTTTGGCACTGGCGTTCTGTCAATACATCTTCTCCATACACATCGGATAATTTTTTTTCTTGCTCGAACAGCACTTTTACCTTTTCGATAGTAAAAAAGTAAAATATGCCGAAAATGCTGCTTTTCACTTTCCATATTTGATAGGGCACCAACCAAAAACTACTGCGTAGAATCAATCGAACTTTTTTTCACAAGCAAGCCTTGCTATATCAGCTGTCAAAATATATAATGATTATGCGGCTTAAGTGTGAAGTTGGCTGTGAAAAAATACAATAAGTCCACCGTTGGGAAAAAAAACGAAATTACTTTCCGAACAACCTAATATATTCTGCCGAACGTTTTGTACCTTCAACTGAATAGGAGGATGTCGTTCGTTAAGATTCCCATTCGTAGAATGTGTAATTTATAAAATTCTATTTGGCGAATATTTGAGAAGTCGTACGATTGCCTTTGTCGCAGATCGTTATATCAACCGCGTTGACATGCAAAGCGATCATTAAGACGATATGGCCGGCCGATTGTCGCGGCTCAAAGGTCATGGTTACTCCAGGACGCAGGCTGCTGCAAAGGTAGCGCTACTAGGTAGGGGAACGCACGTGCTCGCGTTCACGATACCGAAGATCCTGAACGTTACTCTCCAAAATAGGCAAACAAAAAAATCCCACGTCGAGTGGGCGCGCACGATTTTACGGGATAGAAAGGTTGCCAGGTGGAAAATGTCAAACTGCTTCGTTAGTCGCAGTCTCTTCTGTACCATTCTTGTTTATTATTACGTCGTTAAGTACAAAAATAGTTAAGTATTAGGTACCTTTGTAGTTAAAAGAACAAAGATAATAAGTTTTAGGTACGTTGTTTCGACCTAAATGAGAAAGTTCATAAGACGGTAGAATTTGGACTTAAAAAGTAAACTTTTTGCTTATTACTTTTTGCTAGAAGCATAAGAAAGCGGTTGTGACGTAGATCGGAATAGACTTAGGCGAGTTAGACAACGATTTTATTTTGAAGTTTAATCCGTGTCTTTGCTAATTTCTTATTCTATCCTCAAGTAAAAAATTTACTTTTATTCATTTCTCTCTCTCTCCTTCGAAAAAAAATCTATCTCATCTCTACACACCGTGAATATTTAACGTTCACTGGTACTTAAGTATCTTTTGCCTGTATTTAGATGTACATTTTACCTAGATATTAAAAATAAATATGCATCGTTGTCTTCATTCTATATCTGTCAGTATAATCTCATCGATACAATTTATAATTTCGAGAATTTTGGTTATATTCAAGATAATATATTTTATATCACGCGTGTTTGAACATAGTGTGCATAAGTCGAGCTCTATAATAACACAATGAATGTACATAATCGCATATTTTATCAATGTAAATCGATGGAACTAGTACAATAGATAAAAAAAGGCATATTTTCAAACGTATATCGCTGCGCTGTGATAGAAAATCAAGTCGAGACTCTTATGTTAATTAATGAGTACTTCTCTGCTGAAATAGTCGTTGCTTCATTCTCTAAAAATGTGTCGTTTGTGACAAGCGATGTATCCATTGCGGCGTAACTCGGTGACGAGTTATATCATTCCCCTTAATGTTGTGATGTCATATGCTATGAATGCCGCTGGCTCTTCGGTTTAACAAACGTATCATTTCTCGCTTTTTCGAATCTCAGCATTCTCAGAAATCAACGTTATACATGGAAGACCGGTCTAAAACAGTCTAATCAGCAACTAGAAAGGTACAATGATGTAAGACAAGACAAGCAATATTTTCTCATTAAAATAGTAAGTTCTTTACTATTAATTTTTTTATAATAAAAATAGAAATTCTGTAATAATTATTATAAAGTGTAATGATAATATTAACGGAACAAATTAGAATTGCTTAAGATACATAGCAAAATTTTATGTACGACTTATCACTATGGTTAATACGCAATATTGAGATGGATAGCTTTCCGAACGGTAAATAGTATAACCGATAGCATATGCAGCTTATCAAAATTCTACAGTTCTTCAACGGCAGTTCATCGTACCTTTTTTACACGAGAATTCCATTGATTCGCGTTACGATCTGCTGTCACGGATCCAACATTTAGCCACTCTCTATGTATAATGCCTACACGTTCTGGATTACACTGTGGGATTACGTCATAATTTTATCGTGGACCTTCACCAACGAACCTTGAACAATGTCTCGAGGCCACAGCTAACTCGAAGAGAGATTCGAGAACGCGGATATATTTTTCTCCGTTGTAAATAAAAATATGTTTCGAATTAGGTTCACAATTGAGTCATGTTAGATAGCGAATTGATTAATTGACCGAGGCGCAACGTCTGGTACAGCTACAAGATTGGTGGTTGCGACATTGCGTGTCTTCTTGCCCATGTAAATCAAGGCTGCCGGTTTATCGCGAATGTCTCGTTCGTGAAGCGATCGTACGAATAATTTCAAAAAATTCGCGAATCCAAAAATTTGTCAAATTTGCATGTTACAAGGAAGAAACTATATTTTATATAATCAAGATATACGCCCTTCTATATAGCTGTTCCATTTTTTTATCTTTAAATTTAGATCTAAGCTGCTCGCCCGTCATTGAAATTGAAAGAACCGCGGGACGTTCACTGCGGGGGATCCAATCCGAATTATAATATAAAACGGTACTGTCGGTTTGAATTTGAAACTGTATCTGTCCTTCAGGACGTCCGCGTGCGCAGACAAAAAGACATGAAGGTGGTGCTGCAGCGATCACGAATCTGGGTCAGTCGCGACGCATTACGGAGGGTTTTAGACTGTACGTCCGTCCAATTTCTTGTATTCAATGGCGATCAAGCTGTCGCTTCCGTGATGCGCTTTTAGGGGACGACTACGTTGCCAATCAGCTTGACGTGCGAGTTACATTTGATTGTCTGTAATAAGACGTTATGTGCAATAACATCACGCCGTGATGGAGGCACCTGCGTTTCTTATGATGTGTCATCTCTTCTGTGAAACACCGGCACAAGTGCTCCAAGCATTCGAGTAAATTACTAAAGACAACTACACAATCGTACAGCTGATTTGACGTAAATGTTGTAAGATGAAACAGACGAATATTTATTCGTCTTGGAACGAGCTTTATAAAAATACAAAAGTACGGTTTTCAACAAGATAACATATAACATTATAACGGAAGTATGATTCAATGAAGAATTAGAGAACATATAATTAACTCAAAATTAAAGAGTACATCAAAGCTCTAGAATAATCATATAGTTTGAGGAAACATGTGCTAAAATTGGTGTTTCCACGTAAAAACCGGCAATTTGTACAGCGATACAGTCAGAATTTCATACTTTAATAAGGACATTACAATATTAAAGCAAATATTTGCGTTATTCGCGATGCATTGGCTAAATAATTCAAACGACACCGAAGTGCGCGGCAACCGTAACGATTTTTAATAATCTCCCATGTATTGATCAGCAAGTCCATTGCACCGTGCCATTTTTACGATTGAAAATGTATGTATGCGTTCATATGCGGAACACGTTATTTTCCATTCGTCGATTCCTCGCCGGATGAGACCGCTTTGCGAAACCGCAGGCGGTCTACACACACATACACACACACACACACGCACGCACGCACGCACGCACACACACACACACACACATAAATATATATATATATATATAAACACACACACACACACACACACACACACACACACACACACACACAGAGTATATACGTGTTGCGTCTTTTCCGTAACTACTGCAAAGGTAGACTGAAAATAAACGTTTTCGCGCCGGTAATGCGAAGCGGCTTCACGCTTTGTGCTAGATGGTCCACAATGCGCGCATCGCCGTGAAATTTTACTTTGATACGTTTTTTAGCTTGAAATCGCAGCAAGTCATCGAGTCATCAAATTTACTTATTGACGCACACGGGTCTGAAAATGATTTCTTATGATAGGACAGCTGAAATTGCTTGTAATGCGATTTTTAGAAATATAAAGATTAAAAAGATTCGTATATATTGTATTCTAGAAAACAATGTTTACATTATTATATCTAGAAAAAAATTGGCGCTCAAGTTATTTTTCTATAACCCGAAATATACATATATGAAAATAATGTGAGAATTAATGAGGAAATATTTTTGATTAAAGAAGATATTATGATATGTTTGGTTCTTTATTTCTGAAGCTGTGATTTAGTAAAAGTAACGTTTACTTAAAGCGACAGCTCGTAAAAAGTGCGTTGAATTAATTGCCACTTTATCCTGCAGCGAGTATTCGTTTTAAGTTGACAAGGGCTTCCGTAGAAATTTGGCATTCTGCCCTTGACAAGTACTTAAACATTAAATGCAACGTCGGAAGTGGCCGTGATTGACCCACTTTAATAATGCCTCGTAAAATGCTATTGTCGTTAACAGCAGCGAAGGTGGGCAGAATTATTCGTTACTAACATTAGCAGCGATGTGGTAGAGAGGGAGATCTTTCACTCTATGGATTCTATTTAATTATTAAATCATGTTGATTTTTAAAAAGCAGATAAGCTCTTAACTCTTTAAGTGCTTTTCACTTACATCAATTTTTCCGATACTAATCAAAATAAATATTTAATGATTTTAAGACACATCATAAAAATATAGTAGATATTTATAATATAATCGGCTTTGTGCAGAATTAGATTTTTTATTGGCAACAGAATAAATATAATGTTAGAATTTTGTAAATTTTGTTAAACGAAAATTAAAAAGAAAGTACAATAGAATCTTTTTACATTTTTTTCTTAAGAGAGTTCCAAGAATTCCAAGAAAATAAATTTAGGTGCTTTGTTAATGTAAGATTCTCGTTTTTTCCATCAGATACTCTTACCTAATACATGTATACATTCGCTTTTTATCGATGCATTTGAGCATTACTTTGCTTAATCGTGTCTTTTTCATTGAATTAGAGATCCCAACAGACTTCAAAGTATTGCTTGACGAAGCAACCGACGAAGTGCGATAACTCGAATGCGCTTTTCGGCTACTGCACACTTCTTTAAACGCGATAAGTAGCGAGCTGTGTAAAATTGACGGAAGGGCTGTAACCCTTCTCGCATCGCCGATACTTCCTCCCTCATCACTTTCTCTGTATTAGGGATCGGTGTGTTTCATCATGCTTTCATGATCGAAAAGGGTTCGCGCCAGCCGAACGTTCTTTAATTTGTCTGATGAGAGGAAGGACCATAGCGGTTTAGACCAACAATTTTAGTATCCTTTTTCTCTCTTCTCTTCCTATTGTCTTCATGCAGAAAGCGGCTACTCGATAATCAATGCTGGATAAGTGCTTCGAACAACCTCGAGGATGAGTGAGCGAAAATTAATTTAACGCAACTTGCCACTCTCGGAAATTAGAATATCAACTCGTTTTTTTTTTTTACGGTTATATACGCTAGTTTTATACAACCGTTAATGATATGTAAAATAATTTTTGCACGTAAAATGTTGAAAAATGCAAGTTTATATGTGAGTAAGAAATATGAATCAATTATTCTCAGGAAATTATATTATTTTTTTATCACGTTTATTTTCTATTTTGCGATTTTATTTGTACCAATTTTATTTTTTGATTAATTTGAGTTTGAATATTATCATGCCTTTTTGAAAATGCTATGCAATCGGTCGCATTTACGTATCCCCAGCCTTGATTGAGCGAATCGACATTTATTCTCAGTTATTTGAGTGCACATGTTAGCTTCAGTTCGAACAAAAGAATTATCCATATACAGAACATAGCGTTCAACGGAGAATATGCTATGTAGTGTTTTTGTTATTGTCCTAATTCTTGTATGACATTTTATAACACTCACTTTTGCGCTAGCATCCTATATAATCGATATTGACCTACTTTGAAAATGTTGCGCGATACATACGTGATAGAAAATGTCCTTGTGATAATAATATCTGATTTTTTCATTGAAGAAAATTCCATTATTTATTATGATTATAACTCATTATTATTAAAGATTCAATATTTAAAATATATTTTAATTATACGTGTAGTACACATAATATATTTAACGAAGTAAGAATTGTTATCGTATTTTTGGTTGAGGAAGGACTATAAAAGTATTCGTTAAATATGATATCGTAGATTAAAATAGGCTGTTTGCAAGCTAGTGCAACAACCTGCATTGATTATCGAGTAGGCGGTTAGGTCAACTGCTACATTTATAATTGGCTAGGATTATCAGGTCATACTTTGTAATAGGATAAATAAAGAGATTTTATTTCGCGCAATTTTAATTAATTTATAAGAATTTTTTAAATAGGAAAAGCTTGTTTTTACTGACAATCTAATGATTGGATAAATATTCTTTTATTCTGTAATATACTTTTTTATCCTGTCATTTTATCTAAATCGTGTACGAGTTTAAAGACTCGATGAAGCAAACAAAAAATTATGCTTTTTACCTTTGTAATTTTAAAGAACTTTAGCAAAAATTTTTATCACCAAATAGATTAAATTCTATTTTTTTTTTTTGATAGATAGAGTCAACATACATTCGAAAAAATCAAAGTGACTTGATATAATTAAATTATTATCTGTCAAGTATGATAACAATTGTTTCGCGCATGCAGACAATCAATTATCGTCAAAATCAAATGTAATTACGATTAGAGAGAAATACTTTGTAGAATTTATCGCGTTAACGTCATCCTGTACATCGGATTAATTGATCTCAATTGTAAACATCAGTAAAAACTGTTCGAACAAAGTAGACAAATAGATAATTGCAGCAATAAGTGAGTAATAAACGAAACGTGATTTTGATTGTAGAACATTTAACATTTGATATATTATATTGTGTTATATTATATTTATATGAACCATTTTTTTTTACTTCAGAGTTATAAGTGAAGATTTAATTTTTATTCAATTTGCATTTATATGTATAGCGTAAGAAAGTTTACTTATCCAAATATTGTTGTTCCCAAGGAAATGCAGATATGACTTATTCTGATACCTGTCGAAGCAGCTGAAGTATTTAATCACGGTCAACGAGTTTTGCGCATATTACTGGATAATGCCGATTCTCGTTATATCAGATCACATCACGATTATTTTTGTTTAAGCGTGTACACCGCCCGCACGTGGTGAGATTACGTCACCGCCAGAGAAATTGAAAGGTCAAGAAATGAGAAATACGTTAATACGAAATATCACGAAAGAGGCTTAATTTATGCCCTGGTCTCACGAGAGAACTCTTGCAATCCGTCGTCAGGTACAATAGAAAGCGCGGTCGTATTACAACACCAGCAAGTCAGCAGCTAATATAAAATTTTGTATAATGTTATATCTCGACTCGTCGAGATATTTCATGACTCCGAGTCATTTCGATGATGAAGCAGCGAGCATCTAATCAAGCCGAGAATTCATTAAAAATATTTACCTAGCTTCTCTTTCTCAAGTCGGGATCATTAAGAAACTTTGTTTCTTGCAGCGATCGCTGCGAATTAAAACGGCTGTATCGAACTGACATTCGACACGGTAAATTTAACACAACAAATTGATACGACGATGTGATATCAGTTACTTCTGATTTCATATTATTATTGTTATTGCTACCATATAAGGTAGATAATAGACTTCATACCTGACTAACAATAGATTTATTTTATTAGATAAAGTTCTAATCCAATTAGAGAAATGTATTTATGGATAGGATTTGTCAGGATATATTGTGCGTTGGCTTAAAATAATTAAAAATATCCTCATCAAAGTGATCACGATCTGCTTTCCTTTCGCTTCGTAATCTGTTTCTCTTACTTTCGCTAGACTATATCATACTGCGTTTTTCGGGGAAAAAAAAAAAAAAAAACTTGGTCATACATGTATGCGTCGATTGTGTGCAACTGGTGTCGATAGTGGTACCATTGATAGCGGCATAAGATAAGACGAAGAGGGGAATGATAGTGAAAAGAGAGTCAAGCAAAGGTGGTAAGAGAAGCCAGCACAGAAACCGCGGAGGCGAATAGGGGGCGGTTTGCTGCAATAGCGCTGCCGCGTTCATATCGACCCGTACCTTCGAGACTCCATCTTGCCTGTCCCATATATATATATATATAT
>NW_017305611.1:2807610-2809367 GCF_001594115.1 Trachymyrmex septentrionalis
CTCTCTCTCTCTCTCTCTTGACGTCAGGAAGCACTCAATTATTTTAATTCCCACCGTGGTCTCTAATTTCGATATCTCCCGCTCCTCGTGTCGTTCAGGGACATTCACGTAGTCTAGATGTACGCACACTGCCAATTTATGTGATAAAAACATAAGGACTGCATGTTACATGAAAAACGACATATTACTGGGAACTTTGTTATCTATATTACTATATTATTATTAGAGGTTGTTTAGAACTTTATTTATACTCTTCTGTTTACAACATTTTATTTTTCTTCTTTTTCCTTGTCCTTCAAAACTTTTATCTTTCCGCAGATATGCAAAGTCAGACAGTATTAGATTTTTTTATACTTTACAATCTCTTTATACTTTATATCTACAATATTCACTTAAACGACTTGAGAGAGAGAGAGAGAGAGAGAGAGAGAGAGAGAGAGAGAGAGTGAAATTACAAAACGGTTCGTTTGCGCTGTAGCTTTCCTTGTTACATTTTACTCGACGAAAAATACACGGTAGTAACTCGCTACGGTTAAAAGGGGAATTTGCAATAAATCATCTTGCGACGAAAAAAATGTATGAAAGGGAAGACACCGCACTCTGGTTAGAGGCATCTACTGCGCGAAATTCAGTTCGCGGCTGCTGTTGTAATCGACGACCTCGACCCTTTCGGCCGCGTTCTCCATTTGCCCCCTGCTCAGTCGGAGAAGTCGAGGGCCCTCCCGCCCTCGTTTCCTCCGTCGACATACCGAGCGTACATTTAATTAAGCCTCAATGAAAAGGACGTGCTGGCGGCGATGAAGAGATTACTGGATAACATTGAGTGACACGTATACGGATATCAGGAACGATTATGCGCACGAACGGAGGGATCCATCCGCTTCTAAACTGAAATATTTCATTTTCGGCGATTCGAATCCTCTCGTCTGACGACTTTTTACAAAATTACTTATTTCGTGACACACAAGTCTATCTATGAATAATAAATAGAAAGAGAGAACAATTTTACGATTATTTTTGTCGTGTGCAAAGTTTGTGTATTCAAGACATGAAAATCTCATTTGTCTGGTTGACTTATTCATATATATTCTTTGAGTGCTTATTTAAAGATTTGTCTTAGGTAGTCATCAATTTTTGTTTGTTACCTGATACTTTTGCAACGAAAAACATATTATGGCAAAACACTCCCTGTTCCTTAATTTACGTAGTCCTAATGGACTATGGATTATTGTTATTTTACGCTACGTATACAGCGATAAACACGGACAATACGACAAATTGCAATCTATCGTTAATTAACAGCGGCGTTATGTCGTTAAAATCGCGTTTTCATCGTCTTCGCGGAGCCATTTCCGCCACGCTTAATTTACCGTAACGAACAGCGCGATAGAATCTAACATCATGGGAGATACAATTAGAGATTGTCTTAGAATCTGATATAACCTGACAAGGTTTAATAACAGGTTCAGGGTTCAACCATTTGACACTAGCATATATAGATATATTGTTCGTTAATAGCTTAAAGAGCTGTTAATAATGACATGGGTGTAATCTGCATTTTTATCTCGGCCATTAATTAAATCTCATTGAGAATAGTTAGAAGTTAAAAAAAGATCCGGAATCGTGTCATATCTTTATACTGATAACACAAAAATGTTTAAAAGATGATTGCATATTACAATAAGCTGGATCGCGCATCTATATAATACAATATTATGACAATATAAAATCAGAATTCAATACTTTGTCAATATTAT
>NW_017305611.1:2809467-2816534 GCF_001594115.1 Trachymyrmex septentrionalis
ATTAAAAGATGATTGCATATTACAATAAGCTGGATCGCACATCTATATAATATTATGACAATATAAAATCAGAATTCAATACTTTGTCAATATTATAAATGTCAACTTTATTATTATTGAATAATGACAGCTGTTATCGTCGTTTAACGACGGTGTTCGTGAAGTAATAATTTTTAAACGTCCTAGTTTCTCACAGGTGACCTCGAAACTTGGTTGTTACCAAGAGACTTCCATAAAGCTCGACTAGTAGAAGATATTTTTGCATAACGATACATTCACGAAGGAAGCGCTTCTATCTCGTGGAATTCGTATTTTGTCGCTTCATCACACCGAAGCATGTTTCGGGTATTATAACACGGTCGTATACTTTTTGCGATGACGATGTAGATGAGTCATGAAATGCATTCGCCTTGCTTGCAATGAAAATTGGGACGCGGCGACGTACCGATCGGACAACCGGTTGTCTCGTGTCCTAAATTTGATCAAATATAAGTTTATACCGATTATATGCAGTAGATACCTTATTCGACGAAATTTCTCTACATTATTATTTCTATTTTATCAATCGCACCAACACTACGTGTGACACAATCATTGTTATTATTACAAGTAAAATAAAGCAAACGCGCTTTTTTTATTGCAATTTTTATGTCGCGAAGAAAGATACTTATATCTTTATTTTATCTACAAATATTGTTCTTATTAATAATTTAACAGAGTATTACACATAAAATAAACAGTATTTTCCTAAAAATATAAATGTGCTCGTGTGTTTACGTTCGAAGTTTTACTTCTATAAATAAGTCGTAAAACACGATATTAAGAGATATGAATAGGCATATACGAGGCACGTATTGTCTATTATAAATCTGTATACGCTTACATGACTGCATTATTAATATCTACTTACGCGCGCGCGGTCGTAATGACATTTAACAAGCACATATTATACTACGAGTTACAAGTGAAAAAGTTTTGCAATATAAGCAAAAAATATAAAATTTTTACTATACACTTTTTGAGATAAATGCTTCAACTCTTTTGTTAAAAAATATTTAAAAAACAGTTAAAAAATATTCGTGATTAAATCAAAAGAAGCTTGTCGCGCAAATTTCTGTCGATTATATACTTGCTATCGAGTCACGTCAACTCGTTTGACTAATGGTTATTATGCAGAAGTACGTACTTTTATCCGCATCGTCTGATGTTTCCTCGCAGTGGCGAACGACTAACGTATTCTATTAATATTTGGCTCATGGCCAAAATTGTTAAGGGAGTAAACACAGAATTTTGATACTTGAGCAATGCGAAGTCGTTTCCAACAATCACGCTATCACTTATTCTACTGAAATTTTCAATATCTCTCCCCCCTCGCTGTAAATATCTTGAATATTTTTACCATATTATATAGTAATAGTTTATTTATCGTGTTTCAAGTTATTACAAAAGGTCATAGAGTCGATATTATACGAATTTATTACAAGATATATCTCAGATACACATTAACATAATTATACGCATTTAAATTTTATATATGGCATGAATGATTCGTACATTTTTGCTATCTTCATGCGCGCCCTTTAATTTATTTTTGAAGTTGCGACGAGAGAAGATCATTGAGAAGATCGGTGAGAACAAACTGTAGAATAATCATTGCTCTCTGTACTTAGCCTTGACGTAGACCGAGGCTAAGTACGTTCGCTTTACGGAGAAACGTAATCTACCTGCGTGTAGACGTCGTCATCTTGAACGTGACAAGACCGCCGTAAAAAAAGTATCGGCCGAGACGCGGCACCTGATGACCTCAACGTTTATAACGCTGGACGTGATGTCATTTGCCAGCTGTAATACGCGATGATTACATAAGGCCGGCTTATGCATAATACACGCAAAGGTGAGGAAGGGGAAAGGGCAATTTTAATCCATCCAGAAAAGAGAAGAGAGAGGGAGATGAAACGACGCTGTGTTACAGACTGATTGATGAGTCTAATTATCCATGATCGGCTGCGTATAATGCCGTGATTATAAGAGCTGTGGCTCTGATATGACATAAAAAACCGACGGGAAAAGACTTCAATAGACAAAGGGAAGGGCAAACGAGATCTGTTTGGACTTCCCATTTAGAATCTCTCTTTATAGATTCTCCAAGATAAGATTTTATGATTTTTTTTTGGAGAAGTTAGGCAGAATCTCCAATTTAAATTTTCTTTCATGTAAAGATACGTGCAAAATTATCTCTGACTATTATTAAATCGCATGAACCTGATAATGTCCAAATATTGATTCAAGCATTAATTGCCCTCAAAGCAAGGACTTGTACTTAATTTCGCTTGTCACACTCGCAAAAAAAGAAAAAAATATTATTTTATCCTTTTATATCATAGTTAATATGTCACTATGGCATTTATAACGAATCGCTCTTTCGTGCGTATATATTATACTTTATAACAGCTCTTTATTTTATTCTTTTTTGTTATATTTTTATTACACGTTATATTTTCTTCTTTTATATCCTCTTTTACGCCTTCGCTTTACGCGAAGTATTTATTGCGAAATTTCCTTTTTATGAGATTTTTCCTATAATATTTTTAACACGAGGACGCTTCGTACACGAGTATATAGCGCTCTAACAGCTGGCAAGTCGTGCTAAAGCGGTCGTTAGCGTGGTAATGAGTGTCGCAAAATTCCATCGGCGACGCCGATCACGAAGTCAAGATGTTCAACTCGCCCGTGGGAAGTTTCGTTTCCCGCAGGACTCACGGGAACCGCATCGCAGAAGGATTCCCAGCGTTACAGATAGATTTAATTGCAGCTGCTGAGGATATGGATACAAAGAAGGGAAGACTTCTTGCATCTTCACTCTTTCAATAAATCGACCGGAAGAAGTTTGCATACGTCGTGATACGTCTACATATAATTTTGGATAAAGTTTAGTATCTTTAATTATTTCTTGTCTTAAAAAAAAATTAAATATGATATATATTGACATTGATATTTTTGCTATTAAGAAACATCTTGATTACTTCCGAGCGTTTCCACGTATCGAAATGCTCCAAGTATCTAAAAAAACTTTTATTTATCGAGATGTATAATTACATTAAATACACTATTTATCTTATCACGCATTTAGTCACATCTATACCCGAGTATCCGAGTAATACGTGCCAACCTCCCAGAATTCTGATTTTGTCCATCCAGTTTAGGCCGGAACCTCGACGTCGTGTGTTTCACACCTTGACGTTATTTTTAACTATTATGTCCAGCATGCCGTGTGCGTGTTGCGAGTCGGTGTCTCGGCTAAACGTAGATCGTCGCTTCTCCAAAGGCACGACCGCGCGTGTTGCCGATATTCCTGGCGATGATAGTTCGTAAGCAACGTTGATCATGGACGAGTACTTCCTGCCGATTTCTTGTTGAGAAATACGAATTGGGATAAACATGTTAGATTATTTAAAATCATATTTTACCATGTCAGAAAATGGATTTTATGTCACATTTCGATGCAATCGCGTTTGGCGAACAACGTCATTTACTTAATGAATATCGGGTCTTTCCGGTGTTAAAAACGCACACTAGTGGAAAATATTTTTATTTATCAGTAACCGTGATCGTTCAATGACGTTGCTTTTCTCTTTCTTATAAGATTTTCTTGTAAGATAATCACGGCTGTGTGCGCGAGGATAATTGTTCTCAGTATCCCGTTTCGTTACGCTGTACTTAAATTCTCACTGGTGAAATACGAATATACCTATAGAAAATGAGATGTCTTTTCTGACGACTCAACATCATTCTGACTTGCTTAACGATATATAGATTGAGTTGCCGATCCGATCAACATCTTCGAATTCTCCCTCGGCCAACGACCGATGCTTATCATTAATCATCGGTATCGATGGGTCGAGATATTTATTAATATCCAGAGCACAGCTCGGAGAGACGCCCGTCTTATGACTTAAATCTTTTTCGAGAAAGCATGCTCATTATACTCTTATAATCGTAATTAATATTCGCGATCTAATTACAAATTTATTTTAAAAAAATTGATCTTACAATATTAATCTTTTAACGCAATGCGAGTATTTCACAAATGACGTCGGACGAAATTTGTCCTTTTTACGCAAATTGATTTCTAATTAGTTGCTTGACAATTAATTGACAGCTTAATCGCAACCTGTCGCGTTTATGCATCCGAAACGATACCCTGCACCATTATCGATCAATTATCGATTTTGCACGTCGATTTACATGGGAGCAGGAGATTGATCCGGTGTAACGGCTACTTTTAATACAGTACGTGATGGCTTGCTAAGTCTAGACTACTTAGCCGAGATTGTTATATCGTTACTCTGTCATTATTACCGCAAGCACTAATTGCCTGATCACTCGCGTAGCGGCATAGCGCCGGTCACTACTTGCATTAGTACTTCCATACCTGACATCTAGATCCGCGAGCGACGTATAAGCAAGATTATTAATATCTTGTGAAGTTTATTTTCCGTTTGTTTATCACTGCATGATTAATAACATTCCTGAATACGTCTCTCGTTGATACGCTAGTGCGGTGAGAAGAATAAATTATAAATTAATCTGTCACGCAAGTTGAATTTTTATTGCATGTTACGGAGTAATTCTGAGATAAGTTTTGTTTTATTAGCGATTTGCGTTATTAGCAATTACTTGTAGAAACCAGGAAATGAGTTTTATCGAGAATTGTAGTTCTCTTGATTGTTAGGCGCAGTTATCTAAACAGTGTACGAGCGAGAGAGTTATAGAAAATCAGAATAGAACGCGCAAAGTTTTATGACGATCTTGACATGCGAGTATGCTATATATGATGAAGTATAAATTAAACGTCTACATAAGTGACATGTATTTTTATGAGCTTCTGAGATTGGCTCTTTTAAAATTGAGCTACGGATTTATTTCATCTCTTGCATTCATCGCGCTTAACGTAATGCAGTAAACTGTCGTGCAGGAATTTCAATTACGAGCGGTAGCGTTCTGGGAGGAGACGGCGTATGTCAGGTATCCTAGATTACGCGATCTAAAAAAGACATTACATTCTTTTGCGCTTATATATCTCGCCGTTGTGCATTTTCCAGCGGTATTAACCGAATCAGCATTCCTTCTACATAATATTTCATTGGTCGGAAAACGCAAACATGTTGTTCGGTCAGTTACGCTCCAACGTTTACACTTATGTGTTCTTCTTTCCCTTATTTTCTCATCCACGAATCACTTCTCTTCTTCCGCCGCTTATTATTCTTTCTTTATTAAGCTCAAGCCAGCATCTTTAGCCTGCAAGTCAATGAACTCGGCCTCATTTTATCATTGTCTTGGCTTTAATTGTGTCCTTTGCACGGAGCACATCGTTGTTACCGCCTAGATACCTCTTCTCTTTGATTAATTGCAAGTCTTGATGAGAATAGACCCAACGATCTTCGTGAGCAAGATTGCTTTTCGATGAAATTGGACGTTATTAAAATACAAATTAATATTAAAAACACAACAGCACTAGTCTGTTGCTTTTGATAAGAGATTCCGACCAAAATTGTTTATTTAAATTGAATATTATTCTTCAACATGCCTCATGAGATTTTTAAGTATCTTGTAATCTTGATGAAGATATTCTCTTCACTCTTTTCTTCTATCTTCTCAAATCTTAACTTATTAATTTTTCATATAAGAGCAACAGCCTTCTATAGTTTCCTGCTACATTATTTCTTTCCCACGGGATTGCTACAATGGCGGATTATTTTCTTCTTTTTTCCTAGAGATCTCCTTAAAGAATACAATTTCTCTAAATTCTTATCCTTTCGCTTCTTATTCTTTTTGCTGCTCTTTATTAAGAAGCTACGTTCAGGATTAATGATCTACTACTTATACTCCGACGATAGCTTAAATGCAGTCGTGGTTTTTCTACTGAAGGCTTTTGTAGCGTTCGCCGGGACTTGCAAGGATGCTTTGTGAAAGGGAAAAAATGTGATACCTGTACGAGGTCCGTTGATCCCCGTGCGGCAGGTCATTGCCCTCGCCGCTGGACTATCATGGCTACGCTAAAGGACGGACTGATGACGATGCGATTCCGAAATTATTCTCGAAGGATTGGAAATCACCGCGTGATTTTGCCGGTCCCAATTCTATCCGCGCGAACTTGCTCGTGCTGATTAAATTTATCTAAAGTTGCGCCTCCGCGATCGTTCATCTACGCAAGTTTCCCTCAATAACATTCGAACTTGCCGCTCTCAAACGTAAAGTCTCTCCTTTATCATAGGCAGACAATCGCAAGCACCAATTCCTGCTTTTGTTGCCCGCGAGAACGGAACTGCCGCGGCCACGTTCGAAAGCATTCTACGTTTGCAGCCGTTACTTTGGCACATGGTGTGCGTGGCTATAGTTAGCTTGATGCACCGCCAGAAATTACAGTCGGGCGCATAGCCATTACGTTCATTGCGGCCAATGTGCTCTTTTTTGCCGCTTCAAAGTTGCTCGATAAAAGGACTAGAACGAACGGAGATTTTATCCTCTCTCTCCTGTATAAATCCACGACGAACCCCTACGATCTATCGAAGCTGGTATTGCAAATTAGAAGGACTGCATTCACTTCACTTTGCGATGTAAAAATCATTCCATAAGAGAAGAAACGGACGATAACGAGAAATGTAACGTTAGCCGCGACGTAAATTCTAAACTTTGTCGCGGTCTGCACGCGCGACTGTGCTGTTACTCGGTTAACGACCCAGGTCGAGTTATCCATTGAATTATTCCCCGCCCTTCCTCATTTCAACCAGTTCGCGTGCGAGATCATTGTTCGTTTCGTTTCAAGTATGACAGCAGTCTCGATATTCGATCATTTTTCGCGCAATAGCAAAATGTCAATCCTCAAATGTTCATAAAACGGTGCATAACAAGGAAACGAAAACCTTTTCTTTTAATGCAGCTATAAATAATCCAACGCATCGTAACACAGAGAGTTTCTTTTAAACGTTTGGAATAAGGGATCGAGCGTTATAAATTGCCATGGAAATTGATGGTTTCTCTCTCTCTCTCTCTCTCTCTCTCTCTCT
>NW_017305611.1:2816634-2817375 GCF_001594115.1 Trachymyrmex septentrionalis
AGGATCGAGCGTTATAAATTGCCATGGAAATTGATGATTTCTCTCTCTCTCTCTCTCTCTCTCTCTCTCTCTCTCATAGTCCATGTTCTATGTTTAGCGACTCCTTTCGATCGCGCTAAAGGGCCCTCGAAAGCCCTTAAAGCATCCCTGCCTAGACAGCAAGTGAAGTGAGTAGCCTTGCAGTCCATTGCTCGCGACGGATTCTCCAGTCTGTACCATTGAGAAAACCGCAACTGATATCACCGAGGCCCTCATGCATGGTCTGGAAAACCACAACTCCAGAAATATGTTATTTGCGGTGAAAAATAATCATGTATTTGTCTCCCAAAAAACTGTCATTTAATTACGACATTTAAACGAAAGTTGGCTTGACTTCTGACTGATTGTATTCCGTCATCTTTTTCTCTTTTCAATAAACGTAATTGAGCAATAATTGAATAATTTAATGATTATAGTTTGAGTACCATTTTCGAATATTTACAGTTGTTAAATGACCATAAACGTAGACTTTATTCAATTAGATTTTCACTTCCAGGATTGAAAATAAAAATGTGTAGAGAAGTTGTTGAGATTGCAACACACGTATCTACGTATTTGATACAATGAAGTTATCACTTAATCGTTACGTAATTGACGTACAATTGACGTCTTTAGAGCACTTGAGGCACGCAACAACTTCTAAGTTTATTCATGCGTCTCGAATTTGAAGGAACAGCGAAGAAATTCTTTTAACTGTGTACT
>NW_017305611.1:2817475-2832222 GCF_001594115.1 Trachymyrmex septentrionalis
GTATTCACGAATTTGTCGTCTCGAATTTGAAGGAACAGCGAAGAAATTCTTTTAACTGTGTACTTGTTCACATATGAGAGAAGTTTCAATCAATGGACTTTGTTAAATGTTTATTCGTAAATAGTTAATAACCAAAACATCGAGAACTTATGGAAACAATAAGGAAATTTACGAGACGTTTCATCATAGTAGACTGCTTTCGATTTCTGAGAGTCGATGAACGCACTTGTGTGCACGAATACAAGGTTTCTTTTTAATTTATACCTTTTAAAGAAAAGTGTGTCGATTCGCGTTACACGCACTATAAATGGAAGCTACCCTTTTACTTTACGGTTGCTCATGTGCATTTAATAGAAAGTAAAAGTTGAAGAAATTTTTTTTAACGATTGATCTCTTTTTCTCGACTGTGCTAAGCAAATAATTCTTTAACAATAACATTGCCGTTAAATTTATCAAACAAAATTTTGTTCGCTGCAAATAATTTGCTGAATTTACAAATTATTTGGCTTATACAAATCGTTTTACTGCGACAGTAAAATATATTATTTAATTGACAGTATAAATTCATCTACTTCTATAAATACATTCATTCAAGAATTATCAAGAAAACTTGTAATATCAAATAACTGATTATGGCAGCAACGCTTAATCGCACCTAGTTCAAGTGCAGCTATAATTGTGCTGTAACTGATTTCTTCTCTTTTATGTAACTTTTCTTCTGTGTGGCGTTTCCTTATTTTCCTACGTCAATGGAACTGACACAGTTGGAAGCTCTTCCCTGTTTTCAAAGAAAGTGAGAGATCACAGAAAGAGCGAGGAGAAGCGGACGCGGAAGGGGATATCTTTTACATGAGGAACTAACGGTCTGTTGAATTATTTAAGACGTACTTGTGCAGTCTGCGTGAAGCGGATTCCCTTGCGTACGTAACACCGGCGTGCACTCGTGAACACATTCGTCAGCTTCTGCGTACCAACGAGGATCAAATATAGCTGGGCTTTCTCTATTGTATATAACATTGTCACAAGTTCGTTGTCTTACATTGCGCACATAGATACTATTGAATCGTCCTATAAATATTACATAGTCTTTTTTTGTTAGATAGGCGATAAAGAAATTAGTATTGCTGATGAGACGTGCGTTTAACATAAATATTTCGAGTAGTGACGTAATGTTTCGTTACAAAAGCAGACCGTGAAAATTGTAATATTCTATTTTTTTATATCTCTTTTTTCAAGTCACGTTATTTGTTGAAGAACTCAATACGTAAAAACTCGAAGAAACCGATCTTCTCATTTTGCCAATTTTCTCGTTCTCTGTAATCTTAATTAAAAAAATTTTTTAATTTAATCGTACGAGGTGTTACACGTATTGCACATTTATCCATTCAACATTCTCTAAGCGTGTATCAAGTATATGTCTTGTGGTGTATGAATACAACGAAGGATTTGTTTACGAGAGACGATATCGCGTCTGTTGACCATTCAGAAAAATATCGCGCCAGCAAGTCGATACGACATGTCAGATCCCGACATTCGATTCGCGCTTTACGTCTGGCAGATAAAAACGAAGCATTTGTTTTATTTACCGGAATATATTACCGCGAGCAAGTTTTGCACGACGCGATTAGATGTGATAATGACTGCTGCGACGGGAACTTTATTTGCATCTCTAATTTCTGCCTGGCATACGTATCAAAGCCTGACAAATAAATCGCTCTTGTAGAGTAAGCGAAATGAGATACTCTCTGGAATTAAACGGACGTAACTCGATACTACCTTTACGCCTCGTTGTCTTGAAAATCTTAGATCAACGTTGTGTTGACGACAGTAAGTTCCTTGCCCACTGCTTACAATATTCAAATTTCAAATAAACATAATATTAATGCTATAACTTTTGTGAAATTTTGTTCTAGCAAAAAGCACAGAATATAAGACTGTTACAAATTAATTTTTCTAGTAAATAAAACTACATTTTTCTTCCGTTTCCTCCTCCTAGGCATTTAAACATTTAAAACACCAAATTATCGCATCTCTGTAGTTTTACGTACATTTCATTACGAAAACTGACAAGTCGAACGGACTTCAATTGAATAATTATTGATATTTCAGACAACACACGATTTCCTAATTACGAATCGAACCAACAACCAAACATGCACGATAAAAAGAAGAATATTTTATTTTCCATGTAAATGGCACTCGGCATTAGCAAAAAGCGATGAAACAAGCCGTGTATGAGTGTAAAAGCAGCGAAGAACTAACTATCGATTTATCGTCAGGCGAGTACTTCGAGCGCATGACGATAAAACGTTTGCGTCTCGGCAAAACCACCTACGGTCGCGGTACGCTGCAGTAGGTTCACCGTTACAACTCCCACCGCGTTCACAAAGCTGTCCAGTTTGCGTCGTTTCTGCACGCAATATTTTATATAACGGTCGCCAACAATCCGATACTCGAGATATTGTATGTTTCCGCAGTTAATTACGGCCACGAAACGGAAAGGCTCCACTCGTCTGCATAACTCGGGAGATGTTCTATTTATAATTTCAGATATATCCTTTCTTTTAGTTAGATAATCTTTATTAGAGAGAAAATCAGAATGCATACGTATATAAAATAAATATCAGAGATATATATCTGTATGTATATAAAAACATGTGATACATATAAAATTAAAAGTAAAATTGTGTTTGGAATTCTAACGCAAGTTAAGAACCGTCTAAATATTGGCTCAAAGCTATTTTCCTTTTTTAATCTTACAATAGAGTGTTTGTCCCTTTATTTCATGAGAGAATTATATTTACACATGCAGGATTATTCCTTGGTAATATTAATAGGATTGGACTATATACTGGAAAGCTACATATTGTTTCAAAACTTCAACGGATTACTTTTCTCCTCTGCATTTTATGGCTTCTATTGTGAGGCTTTTGTAACTACATGCTACAAATATTTGCGCGAGTCAGACTATTTGATATGTTTCAACTTACAGGATGTTTTTAAAATCGTCATTATTTTCATTGTAGATTTTTTCGTCGATTTGGGATCTTTTCTCGACACAAACATTTTTGAGCGCCCACAATCTTCCAACAATTAAAGACAAAAACAGGAGACTTTCAAAGTAAACTTTAGAAGCGGAAAGATTAATGACAACATCATATTCTTCAGCCAATTTCAACTTGTATTGATATAAGTAACAAAGTAGAATTTTAATTCGAATTGTAACCACAATAACATAATATGTATGATAAAATTGAAATGGTAAACGATGGCTACAAAAGTAGTCGAAAAGAGGTTGCGGTTAAAAGGGACATCCGGTGGCTCTGCAATATCCTGCAGAATCAGTTGAATATAGGTTGCGGTGGGGGATATCTATATATCCACTCGGAATACGAGGGTTCAAATACTGGAAAAAGGGGTCGACTCAAGGGTGGGAACAGACAAAGATAGTCGGATTTCTGTCAGCTTTTGTTACAGACTGCGCGGCGCCTCACGCGTTCTAAATCTACAGTTAATTACCCGCGAATTGTGCGATCGAAAATAAGCCAGTCAACATGACTCATCTACTTTCCGGAATTAATGTCGATTGTGTTGAATACGTTTGACAAGAAATTGGGATGAAAATAAATGTTTAAATGCATGAAACGAGATGCATAAGACCAAATTATTTTTTACATATATTAAAGTTGTTGAGTACATGAGTAAAAAGAATGGACGTAAAAAGTTATTATAAAGTCATTAAAAGAAATTTGCGATTTAATGACGAAACACTTATATAATTATATCAATTGTAATAATCATTTAAAATCTTTTTGTTCTGTGAAAACACAAAGTTGTTTAGGTATCAAACACAATGCATTTCTAGAAATTAATTATCTGAATTGACTATTAGATCTTTTCCAGCAATTCTGTTGTTGAAAAAGAATTTTGAATACACTAAAAATGTAATGTGAAAACACTAAAAATAATTAAAGAGATCATTTTCACATTTTTTGTTTTAGAAAAAAACAAGCTTGGAAAAATGTAAAAAGAATTGCTCATACAATACATAATTATGTAATTTTATATAAAATTATACATAAGTAATTTTTTTACATTTCTTCCAACTTGATTTTTTTCTAAAACAAATAGTACGAAAATTACACTTTTAATTATCTTTAATGTGTTTTCACAATACTATTATTATTCGTATTACACTAAAAAGTAATTTTACAGAAGAAAGAAGGATGTATGAACACGTATGGACATATTTCATACATAATTATACATGTTTATGAATATTTATGTTTATACATATTCATGCATGAAAAATTTTTTACCGGGTATGTTCTTGGAAAATTTTTAGCTGATAATGAGATATCTTATATGCACTATGTGTACGTGGGATAATCTCTATCTCTTCTCTCTCGCAGCAGATTACACATCGTTAATTCCTAGAAATGCATTTGCGTGTAGAATTCTACACCTACGTGTCCTTGCATTCCTGTAAATGAACTAATTACTCGTATGTCACATCGTAGAAATGTGCTAAGAATATCCAAAGAAGCTCGATAAACTTTGATTTGTTGCAAATCCCTTAAGCACTGCTGTTTACAACACAAAAACTCTACTACATAAAAAGATTTCTAGGATCTGATTAAAATTTAATCTAATTTTCTTTCAAAAAATCATGAATTGTATAAAATCTATACAGATTTTAATTAAAAGTGTAATATTTGCAGGATCGTTCAAAGAATTTGAGTTTTCTTTTACAAGCACATATAACGAAAACGTAAAATTTTACGACAAATAAGTTTTGAAATATAATACTTTATCTTCTATTCAAGATAAAAAAAAAAATAAAATAAAATAGTCGGATTTAAGGAAAAAAAGAGAAAGTTGCACAAGAGAACCTTGAATGAGCATCATTCCAATGTTTGCTTCGATGTTTATATGTGGCTGTAACATTTAAATTTATTTATTTAATAAACAAGCGTATTTAAATTAATTTGATTTAATGAAAAAAAGATACGAATATAACAAATAAAAAAATGCGAATGCGGGGAATATGAAAGTTTTTTTAAGTTTTGTTTGAATAATTTATCTTCAGATTTTAAGTAGCATATTTCATCTTTTTTCAGAGTGATCCTAGTACTGCATTTTTACGGGCAGCTCGTGCTGGGCAACTCGAGAAAGTTTTGGAATATTTGGAATCTGGAGTAGATATTAACGCTTCTAACGCCGTAAGTAATTGATCTGTCGCTTCCCGTGGATTTTGAAGTAGCGCACAACCGTGTATTATCTCGGTCTTGAGAAGAATTACTCCTTAACGAGAATGAATTTTATATATTGCAGAATGGCTTAAACGCTTTGCACCTGGCAGCTAAAGACGGCCACTTGGAAATCGTGAGGGAACTTCTAAATCGCGGCGCAATTGTGGACGCCGCTACCAAAAAGGGAAACACGGCATTGCACATAGCTTCTCTTGGTAAGCGTGTACACGTCTTCATTTTTCTATCTCTTTTTCGTTCTCTCATCCTATCTTTACTCGGTAATGGATCTCGTCGCTTGTTAAATGCATAGAGGACAAGGACGCGAATGATTTTAAATAAACATTTATATCTCTTGAGGCTTGCGATCTCGCATTGCAAAGTCCTGCGAAACGAATAATTCGCGTGACACCGATATTTTCTTTCAGCTGGACAAGAGGAGGTGGTACAAGTACTAGTACAACGAGGTGCTTCTGTGAATGCACAATCGCAAAATGGGTTCACACCGCTGTACATGGCTGCCCAGGAAAATCATGACTCTGTGGTCAAGTACCTCCTCTGCAAGGGTGCGAATCAAACATTGGCCACCGAGGTTTGTGAGAAATGCTGTTCCATCGTTTATCAACGAGTTCTCGTCGTTGTCAAGCTTTTTAAATATATTTATTATTTTTACAAATTTTTTACTCCATTTTATTTTTAATTTAAATTATTATTTAATAATTCTATTTCAATTTTATTATGCACGTTTCTCTTCGTCTACAGGACGGTTTCACTCCATTGGCGGTGGCTATGCAACAGGGTCACGACAAGGTAGTGGCCGTTCTATTAGAAAATGACACCCGTGGTAAAGTTCGACTGCCTGCCCTACACATCGCTGCTAAGAAAGACGACTGCAAAGCGGCTGCCCTACTTTTACAAGTGAGTTATCGTAACGCTTTGTCAGTCACGACTCGTATTTTAGACGATAATAGTAATAGATAGAAATTAGTCCTTGTATAATCTCTTTAAATAATTTTTCTTTCATTGTAGAACGACCATAATCCCGATGTAACATCGAAAAGCGGTTTCACTCCGCTTCACATAGCCGCACATTATGGCAACGACCGAATCGCTTCCTTGCTTTATGACAAAGGCGCGGATGTTAACTTCGCTGCAAAGGTACTTAACTTTTACAGAGAAGAAGAAGGAAAATATTATCGAAATGCTCTAAATATACTCTCTTTTTATAATTTCAGCACAATATCACGCCAATGCACGTGGCTGCGAAATGGGGTAAGATTAAAATGGTTAATCTTCTCATGAGCAAGGGAGCAAACATCGAAGCGAAAACGAGAGATGGTTTAACTCCTCTGCACTGCGCGGCCAGGTCCGGTCACCACGAAGTAGTTGACATTCTCATCGAGAAAGGGGCACCCATTGGCTCAAAAACAAAGGTACGAACTGAATCGACCGCATGCGTTTCACCAGCAAAACGTTTCCCTCTTGCCGAGATTAATTACCACTTTTTGTTGACAGAATGGTCTTGCCCCGTTACACATGGCTTCTCAAGGGGATCACGTTGATGCCGCGAGAATTTTATTGTATCACCGTGCACCCGTGGATGAAGTGACGGTGGATTATTTGACTGCGCTGCATGTGGCTGCACACTGCGGTCACGTACGCGTAGCTAAACTACTTCTTGATAGAAATGCCGATCCTAATGCGCGAGCGCTCAATGGATTTACCCCTCTTCATATCGCATGCAAGAAGAATCGTATAAAAGTCGTCGAACTCCTCCTGAAGCACAAAGCGAGCATCGAAGCTACGACTGAGGTATAACATTTTCAAATTCTTCTCCTCACATTTCTCTTATCACGTACTTATTCCCAATGTTTACGAGATTATACTATATGATTGCAAATATATGAAAATGACTAATGTCATATATATATATATATGTATTTTTTTTTACAGTCTGGATTAACTCCACTACACGTAGCGAGTTTTATGGGATGTATGAATATCGTGATTTACTTACTACAACACGAAGCTAGCCCTGATATACCGACAGTAAGAGGCGAAACGCCATTACATTTAGCCGCCAGGGCGAATCAAACTGATATTATTAGGATACTTCTTAGAAACGGCGCTCAAGTCGACGCTAGAGCAAGAGTAAATACCATGCTTAATTAATAATAATTGAGTAGCTTTTATCGCTAAAGATGAATTTGTTATACAATAAAACAGATATAAAGAAATACGAATTATTCGTAGGAGGAACAGACACCGCTTCACGTCGCTTCCCGTCTGGGTAACGTCGATATTGTGATGTTACTGCTACAGCATGGTGCGGGCGTAGACGCTACAACGAAAGATTTGTATACACCGCTTCATATTGCTGCTAAAGAAGGCCAGGAGGAGGTAAGATTATAAAATGTTACATATACATAACATACGAGATAGATTTCTTTCATAATGTGTTTTTATGATCACACAGGTTGCATCCGTTTTACTAGAAAATAACGCCTCGCTTACCGCAACGACCAAGAAAGGATTTACTCCCTTGCATTTAGCGGCCAAGTATGGCAATATGAACGTAGCTCGATTGTTGCTGCAAAAGAATGCGCCTGTTGACGCTCAAGGAAAGGTAAGCACTTTTTAAATTAAGCACTTAAAGATCAAATTAATTGTAAAAAAGTTAACTTGCACGCATTATGCCACATTATTTTATATGTCGGTCTGTGCAGAACGGAGTAACGCCTCTTCATGTAGCCTCTCATTACGATCATCAAAACGTAGCTTTACTTTTACTCGATAAAGGAGCTTCACCACATGCCATGGCTAAGAATGGCCATACACCATTGCATATCGCTGCACGCAAAAATCAGGTACGATCACACAACGGTAATTATTCAGAATAATAGCAAATAAAATTACTTTTGCTTTCAATAGATGGATATTGCGACTACTTTGTTGGAATACGGAGCGAAAGCTAATGCAGAATCAAAAGCGGGTTTTACACCGTTACATTTGAGCGCACAAGAAGGCCATACTGATATGTCAACCCTTCTTATCGAGCATAAAGCAGACACAAATCACAAAGCGAAGGTAGATAAAAAAGGAACACGATGTAATTTTCAATTAACTTTTATTTATAAAATCTTACGTTATATTTATTTTTACACTTTACAGAATGGCCTTACGCCTCTACATTTATGCGCACAAGAGGATAAAGTGAACGTCGCATCCATTCTTGTCAAGAATGGTGCTCAGATTGACGCTAAAACTAAGGTAACATAATTAATAAGCTTTCTTATATTTTACACGTAAACTTGTCAAAGTAACTCACGTAATCAAAAATAAGTATTCGTTCTGATCATAATAATATCAACGCGACTACGATTGTGTTTTTAGTTACAGTATGTTAGCACTTTATGCATAATTAAATTATCATAGATGACGTAATCTTCACAAGTGATTGTTCATTGCTCTATATTGTCCATTGATAACTTCGAAATAATACCTATCTCCATAACACTGTGTAGTAGCGTGACTGCTGTTGGTCTTAAAGCAACTCGTTATAAATAAGATTTATTGGATTAAATAGTAAAATAGTTTGTGAAATTGTATAAAATTAAACCTAATTACTTAACAGACATTAAACCTAATTACTTAACAGATATTACATCCAATAATACATAAAGAGGTCTTATGTTTTGTCGTATTTTCTCTAGGCTGGATATACACCGTTGCACGTGGCGTCTCACTTTGGTCAGGCAGCTATGGTACGATTTCTCTTAAGATCTGGTGCTGCTGTTGACAGCAGCACCAATGCTGGTTATACTCCTCTTCATCAAGCCGCGCAACAAGGACATACGCTTGTTATTAACTTGTTGTTGGAGAGTAAAGCTAAACCGAATGCTGTAACCAACGTAAGTTTTATTTTATGTTTTTTACATTGAAATTCGTTGAAAGTTATCAGAATACAATATAATCATACTCGATGTAAATTATTTTTCCACAGAACGGACAGACTGCTTTAGATATCGCACAAAAGCTCGGTTATATAAGTGTCATTGAAACGTTGAAAGTTGTCACAGAGACTATCATCACAACAACTCATACCGTTACTATTGAAGAGAAGTACAGAGTTCAGGCACCCGAATCCATGCAGGAGACATTTATGAGTGACAGCGAAGACGAGGGCGGTAAGTACTCGTATTTAATTACTAATATCTTTTTGCTGCTTACTATCTCTATTTGCTGCATAATTTAATGATGAAAGTTTGCGATATTGGAACGGAACAAACTGTTATAAAAAATTTAACAAGCGTGTATGCATAAGATATTGATAATGTTGCAGTTGTTTCAAAAATAGCTTGTTTCTCTGATATCGCAATAAATTTTACAAACATATTCTGACAGCTTATTGCTTAGCATAATTATTTTGCCTTGCGTATTCGGATTTTAGCATCGATATAAAATAGAGCTGATACATGTGAGAGAAAGTAAAATTGATAGCACAACAATGCTTTTGCTTAAGCTGATAATACGCATAGAAACGACAGTATCTAACAAACTTTTTTCCTTAAGGCGAAATTATATATCTTTCTAAATATATCTATATAACTGTGCAAACAGCACGTTATAGCAATATATTATCGCGTATATACGAGATGTATAGGTTTTAAAATTACAGATATAAGAAGCTTTTTGGTAGATACAGTATTTGCACGCCAAGAAGATAAAATTTTTATGAATCATTGCATGGAGGAGAATTACGGAAACTTAATATTAAAGAGTTACGAAAAATAAAAAAGTGTAGGAGTACAAGTATTTACATGTCTATTGACAGGTAAATATTCAATCAATTCGAAGTAATGTGAAGATTAGATAGAAGTAATGAATTAGCAATAGAGTTCTGAGAACAAAACAGTCGCATGTCCGCGTGCATGACACAAAAACACTATTAGCATATGAAACTGAAGTTGGCTACCCAATAGAAACTGATATCCTTTCCCGATCCACACGACCACTACGGTATAAACTACATAAGATAGTCGAGATAAATAGAATTCCAAATTTCAAGAAGAGAAAATTAGCTCTATCTGTCAAAGATTCAGTTTCTTAGTTATCTATTAAAGTTATTAAATGGATATCAAAATGTTAAATGGAATCATTTGCTTGATTGTTGCGTTTATGTTATTTTGCAAAAGCATGCACTTAGCCAATATTCACTGGGTTGTTGTACATTATATATTTTTATTGAAACTAAAGAGTAAATAATCGTAAAAATTCCAATCAGGTATACATATTTAAGAATAAAATATGAATCAAGTCTTTTCAACAAGAATTCGAGATTGTCTAAATTATTGTTGACTATTTTAACGATCAACTTGATATATATTACTATATCAACTTGACATGTATTAAATCATATATTAAATTAAAGGATCGTCTATTTATATATCTAATAATGTATATATTGATACAGAGAGCTTGTAAATGTGTGTAAAAACTTTCTTTAAAATTAAAAATTTAGTTGTTTTAATTATTTCCGACAATAGGAACATTTATCCTCATTCCATCTCTTGAAATTACAACACGTGTTTGTGTGCCTAAGAAAAAATAAAGGACGTAGTTCTAGTTGGTTCGTAACTTAGCGATTCTCTGTCTGCTTATTGAACAAGCCAGAATCCGCGCCACGCGTACATCTCATTCTTGACTCTTGCGTAGCTTCGGTGTTAGTTCTTTTTTTTTTTAACAACCCAGTGATAGAGAGCGAAACTTAGAAAAAAAGAACAAACAAACAGTGTATATGGTGCAAAATTAGCGTTCTGATGAAACCATGACCTTACCTCGACGGCGTGTACGATGTATGTAGGTGGTGATGAAATCGGCACGGCAGCCATGAATGTGTACGGGCAGCCTCCGCACGCGCAACACGTGTACCTTCCTTCTTACTACCAGGGCCAAATGACCTATACCCGTAAGTTGTCTGTACTCTGTTTCTGTTACACTCTCTCTCTGTCTTCACGCGTTCCAACACGGAACGTCACCGCGGAAAATATTACGATAACGTATTAGATAATACATTACATGTATGTATACGCTAGCACTGTCGCAGAACGACGTAATCTTCAGAAGATGTGTCATTGTTAATTGTCGTTCTTTTGCCGATGCGACACATCCCGCATAGAAATTTCTCTAAATCTTCTCCGATACAGATTCCGATCAGAATGCCTACACGCCAATTTAATCTAAAAAGATGCACCGCGCGGTACTTATTGCAATAAATATCAATTAGAGAATTTATATTAATTCACTTTTATCTTAAATATAGATTTTTTTATCTAGAATTGTAACAGAAATTAGCTCCTTTTTCACGAGGAAAATCGATATACTTTTACATCATTATTTCTATACAATTCAATAAAATTGAGAATGAAAGTTACGTTAATATATGGACTGTAATTTATATATTTAATTATTTATTATTAGCACTTTAAATAGTATTTGTCATAAAAAATATTAATTGAAATAAAAATTATGATCCACTTTAAATAAGCAGGAGTATAATAGTTTTAAATCATTTTTATTAATATAATAAAGAAACAATGTTTTTCTTAAATTTTTCTAAGATAATAATAACATTACATTTTTGTTTAACAATCTTAAAAAAAAAAAAGCTTTAAAAAAACATTAGAGAAAGAGCAAGCGGGATCTTTTTTCAAACTGTCTTTTTTGTTTTATTTAATTTAAGATCTCGTTTGCAAAACACTGCGCTTCTGATCTGAATCTCCATAAATTTTCCGAAGTAATAATTCTTTTGAGTCCATAATTCTTTTGAGAAATCAGATCGGGTCCCAATTAGATCGTAGAACGTTTTCTATGTGGGAGCAGCTGCTTCGTTATTTTTGACGATTAGAGCATCGTGACGTAGCGGCATACGACCATCGTAGTATCGATCATCGTCGTCATCGTTATTATTTCGCCGGTAGCGTTCGTACATCCGCATCTCGGATCACGTTCCACTCTTTCACGAGTACATTTCGAGCTAATCGAACTTTCATACATCAGATCTGCATACAGAGACACGCACAGACACAACTATTCCTCGCCCGCTATTTTTGTCACACATCATTTATTATTTTCGCATTCGTCTTCCTGTCATCCTCTCTTTTTTCTCCCCTGAATCTTTTATTTTTGATAGTAGCACTCCGATAATATACGAAATTACACTGTGCGAATTATATTCTAAATATCAAGTTACACATCGTGATTTTCAATTATAGATGTTAAGAGAAGACATCGTTTAATAAAATTATATAAATTTTACTATTTTACTATTGAAAATTCTCTATATGAGACAAGTGTTGTTGATAACATAATTATATTGTACTGTTTTAATATAAAATCTGAGAAACTTGATACATACGTGATTCAGACGATTGTAACGATATCGCTGTAATACCTTAAGGATTTATAACACATCTAAGTATTGCATTTTATTGTATTTTATTGTATTTTTTTAAAGTTCTTTTTCTTAACGGGGAACGTCTAAAAGCGGATAATCTTAGATTTTTGACATATTCAGAATAGCCTGTGTGAGATAGTTCTGATATTATTACATAATTTTTCCATGGAATACTTCACGATCGCATAAACCTCGGCACGTGTGGTTTCAATTGTGTCGCGTTCCCGGTGCAATCAATGCAATCTTACAAGTATTATATAAAAAGCAATATGCGATCACCAATGTGATCGTTATCATTATCCCGCGTATGATAAATTCTTTCGTTACGCAGCTTCAACAAACAACGTAGGAACTGCTCTTATTTATTGGAACAAATATCTCCAAGAATGCGAGTTAAACGATATCGGAATGTTAACTGCCATAAATAAAAAAATTATAGAGGATGTAGAAAATCCTTAGAAAATCTGAATAATAAAAAATGCGAATTTTGCAATGTCAATATTTACAACAGACACTTCGGGATGCAAGGCTCAAAAGAGTTTCTTAGTAAAATTAAAAGGTTTCTCTATGCATGTGTATATAAATTATTACAGAATCAACTAGAATCATAAATCAACTAGAAACATGATCTTTCGGGTAAATCGAATCGAATTTTAGATTTCAGAAAATTTTCTATGCGGATATCATATTTAATACGAAACTACGTTTTATTGTTTTTGCATATTTTGTTCACATGAAATTCAGGTTCGATTAATTTCTGCTAATCCAGTGAGATTTCCGGACTTATTCCCGGATTTTTCTAGCTTTCCGCGCGAGTACGCACTTGCACGTGTCAAAAAGTGAACCCACCAAATCGCTCGCAAATTAGTCGCCGGAAGTAGAGAGGCACATGAATTTGACTCTGCAGGGGATGGGGGATCTGTGCTTCTCTGGTTGTGCGGTGCGACTTTACGTACATAATAAAAGCAAGAACAGGGCGTACGGCTACCGTTAATGTAATTTACATAATAACGAGCTGCGCGATCGTTATACCAGCCGACCCGACCGAGGCGCGCTTCGACGTCGTCCTCGTTGTAGTTGTACCTACCACACGATACCGCCCTCCACTTCGGCTACCTGTTATGCAACGGTCGGCGTGCGTTCACAGCCGCGTTATTAGTGCAGTCAGTCCAACCCCTGCCGCTTGGCGTGCAGCCAAACGCACGGATCCCGGACTGAAATAATCTCGTATTTATATAACGTTACACGCGCGGCGGCCGCCGATTGAGAGAAGAAACAGAGAACAAATAAAGCGTGTGAATTGTAACGCACTCACGCACGCGTCGACGCCCACGCTTGTACTTACCGCGCGAACAAAATATCGCGTCTCTATCGAGCGCATTTTTACAACGGGGTCGATCGTATAATCGACTGAAAATAATATATATATATCGGCGAATAATCTTGGGAAATTGCCGAAAGAAACGGCTCTTCGTTCCATAGAAAAGATGGATTGTCACACCCATTGTTGTTTCATCCGCTAAATGCTCGAATTAGCTGCATCGTCACGTGTGACTGAATGATTATCATGATTAAATTCGTACGACTGATTAACTTGTTGTCACGCAAACGAGAAAGGAAAACGTCGTTTCTGCCTAAACGACAATAAGTAGTAGTTCTATCGATCCCGTCTTATCTCGCACTGAGCGAGAGCTTTTCAAATTTCATTTGCGCGGTGAACTTTGACCTACGTAACGTCGACGTGATATGTTACAAATTGGCTTTATCTACTAATTGGCGCCGCTACGATTTGATCACATAGATCGCTAGTGAAATAAATCGCTCCCTTCGCGTGTGCTCTCTCGTTGATTCTTCTCAACGGCAAAGAAAGGCGCCGCGATGCCGATGGCTACGGTACGGTAAATAAAGTGGCGGGAAAAGCTCAAAGGCAGCTACTATTATAAAATTGGTGATTCACAGAATGAGGTCACGTTTCCTAGCGTGTTGCCGGTCGAACCTGTATCAATCTTCCTCGAACAGTCGCTGTTCCTGACCCCCCCCCC
>NW_017305611.1:2832322-2847512 GCF_001594115.1 Trachymyrmex septentrionalis
CCGCCCCGTCGACGCCACCGTCGCGAGCACGCGCGCGAAAATAAAGGAAGTATTCAACGCGCCCGTGCTTAACGTAATTAAACGAATTGGATCTAATCGAGTGGATGCTTAGCCGCCGGTCGTCCCATCAATCGTGTGCCAGTGCGCGATATTCAAAGTGAGGCCACGGCCTGCGGAGCTGATAAGCCATACGGCCGATCAGCCGTCGTGCGATAAGGAGCGAAGCAGGGAAAACATCGAAAACGTGATCGATCGATTTTCTGGAAGAAAAAAAAGGAACGATAAATAAATAAATGAAAGAAAAAGGGCAAATGCTGATAATGCGATGCGTTGTCGGTTATCACCTTGCAATCCGTCGGTGCGCGGTACAAATTGTTGTTGTAAAAAATTAAAAATATCTCGGGTCGCTGCATTTCTATTCATTCCATGCCACCTGCATATCGAGTGCCGCACGCCTTGCGTGCGAAGTTCCGGACGGTTCTATCGAATGGCTCGTCGCGATAGTGCATCAGTGGGCTAACGACGCTCGAGAGGAATACGGAACGCTTCCTCCAGGCTAGGGAGATTCGTCGGAACGAATTCCGCAAGAGAGGAAAAGAAAGGGAGAGCGAGGAGAAACGCAAACGGCGAACATGGCCAAGGGAAGAGCGAAGAAAAAGAGATTCACGTGCGGCTGTTCGTGCGGGTGTGGCAGCAGGAATAGTGACGTATTATGTAAATATCGTGCATCTGTCGCGTTACACCATTGTCGCTTATGCCACCGCAGCCGTCTGTCCGCAATATTCGAACGCGATTCCTTCTGATCCGATCGCTCGCGCAAGCGGAAATCGCGATACAGGCAAACGCGAATTTTTCCCTTCTTTCATCGCTTGACAGAAAGTGCCACTGTTTCTATATAAAAAATTAAACAGGTCGTAATGTAAAACCTTGTAACAATTAATACTTGAATATTTATTACTGACAACAAATGAAAAGGGTTTTGACAAAAAAAACATTGAGAACGACAAGTGGAATTCATTCGGATTTCGTTAGGATTTATATGTTATGCTTTGTACGATCTGATCCTTTATAAATTTTTCCAATCTAAATCTATGAATTTTTTGTAACTAACTGAACTGACTACGTCCCGGAAATCTTCCGACAATATTACATGTATTTGCTATTTAAAAAAAATGAAAAACTTTTAACTTTCTTTCCTTAGATCGATTTCAGATAAGGTTTGTAAAAGTAAAGTTATGTATTAGCGAATGTAATTTTACATAAAGTATAAACGAACTTGGATACAATAGATAGCCTATATATCGAAAGGTTTTGAAGTAAGATTTTAAGCTCACTTACGCAGTTTCGAATAAAGTTGCAGCTCCGAATTAGCAACTTATTGTTAGCTGTGTAGTCATCACGTAAATTGCAAATTGATGTAATCGCGTTACGCAAAATTGATGTAAACAATTCTTTCTACACAATATGATGGCTTAAGTTTTTTCCGATAACCAATGCTTGCAAAACGATAACGTGTATCGCGCCACGCGACTCTATTTTCATAACGTTAAGTAACGTACTTAACGTTAATGAACGTTAAATGCTCACTTCCCACGAGTCTTTGTTCACGATATAACGCATTCTTTCAATTAAACATTATCTAGCTTGCTAAGTCTATGTTGTTTTACGTCATTAGCTTGAAATACTAATTAAGCTGATCTAATTTTCCGATGCATCTTAAAATAGTAAGAAGTATCTCATTGAAAATGTACATTAAATTATTCGCTCGAAGGAAATCTTCTCCATAATGTTATTTTTCATTAAACAGTTTTATTACGTAGAGAAGTCTCTTTAGTTTATCAGAAATGATGAGGTTTCCAAAATTCTGTTACACAAAATACAAAATCTTTTTATTTTTATATAAACAATTTTTTAATTTTTACAAATAAACATACATTCAAGTAGCAAAAAAGTTTACGATTTACGTAAATATTTGAATGTGGCGCAAGAATGCAGGATGAATCGGACGGATAATTAAAAGTGTTAAAATATACATCGATATCCCGGAATATCTCGAAACGTTCTCGTCCTGTAGGATAACACATGTTCAACACGTTCCAACACGTCACGTGTTACTCTTCATTGTGTATTTACTGACGCCGGTGTTACTATTACGTGATAATCAGTGCTTACGAAGAGATAACAGACCAAGCCGTATCGCGCCACGCGACCGTGTTTTCGCAAGTTCGTTAATGAAAGCTAAATGCTCGTGCTCTGTAGCTCATTGTTTGGAATCGGGGGCGCGGAGTGAATGACGAACATCCTCGGGCGTAATGCGTATGCAGATGTCGAGATATATTCGGGTCGCGACTTAAGAGAGATCCACGATATTCTTTCTCTCAAGACTCTTTATGCTCTATCTTATACACAGATGTAGAAAAATATTTTTGCGACTCCGGAAAAGATCATTTTTTTGTAATAATATTATAATAATACTGACATTTTTGTAACACAATATTTGAGTATTTATTGGCGATAAAATGACAAATTGAAAATGTTTTTAAAAACGTGGAGAGGAGCAAGTGACATCTATATATAGATATTTAGATTCCGTTAGAATCGCGTTATTCAATTTAATTCTGAGATGCAGATAAAGAATGATAAAGTTTCAACGATGAAGGGCCGAAGGATAAAAATAAAAAAGAGAAATTAAGGGGAGCGAACACCAGAGATTTCGAAGAGAACTTTCGAATAATTTTCCAACTTATTAACTTATTACATCTCTGGGTGTCGTTTATTATCTCTTTTTTTTTTTAACATGTGTGAATGTTACAAATGTACTTGAATACATGAACTAATTGCGCTCTGCGCATAATTTTGTAGAGCGCCGCAAATCACGGAATCGTCCCTGATTTCGAGGGACGCTCTCAGCGCGCATTTAGCACTGAATGCCACTGTTGTTCGAATTCCCGTGTATTTCTGCACGATGTACGAGGTACAGAGGCAGTTATGTAAAATAATTTTACGGTTACGCGGGAGAGAAAAGCAGTATTTATTATTTCGACGCGAGTATATTATTTGCCGCGTTAATTAACAACTCGACGCTTGAATGCCGCGCCGTTTGTAGATTGCATCTGCATTTTCCTTTGGGCTTGCAGAGCTCGCGTGTGGACGCTGATCTCCGTATTTTCCATTCGATCTCATGTTTGTGACCGTTTGTTATCGCGCGGATAATGCGAGTTAATTGGCAGATAAGACCTCCGTCTTCTGCTCTGATAGCAGCGTGTGTCCCAACTCGCGCGTGTGATTTGCGTTAAATCGGCGCGACAGCGGACAGACGAACGAACGAATGAGCGAATAACGCGCCAAGATTCGAGCCTTCGTATCGCGAGGTATCGCCCGACTCGCGAGACTCGGATAAAAACATTATTCGCATGCAGCGCGCGTTTCGCTGGCTTGCGCCGCGCGTTCAGTGCCACGCGTTGCATCCGCGGAAAACGTATCGTCCGTCTGTCCGCTCGTGAAGACAAAAGACACGGGAAAGAAAGAAAAAAACAAAGAGAGAGAGAGAGAGAGAGAGAGAGCGAGCGGACGCGTGCATTATCGCGCAACGGGATCAGGTACGATCGCCACGATCGTCTTCCTGCGACGCCGGAAGATCCGGACACCGAATGCGGACGCCGTGAATCGTGATTCCGGCCGCGTCGAGGCGGCCGAGCGTCGTCGCGTTTAATAGAGCGGGCCGAGGAACGTGACCCGATGATACGCTACTACTGTTACGATACGGCTACTGTTACTACGTGCGCGAACGCGACAATGAAGCGGACGAGGCTTCCTCCCCTCCGTCAACGATACCGAGGGATATGAATGATGATATCTGCGCGACGACGGCGCGTTCGGGTAGGCGTTCAAGGGCGCCGGAAGTCGGAACTCCGCCCGTCGGAAGAGGAGCGCACCCGCGAATCGACGGACTTTCGGCTCTTCCGGCGTATATTTTTAGCGTCTACGTACACAGCCGAGATATGTGCGGTCCACGATAAAGTCGCGTATCGTAGCGTTAGGGTTAACTGCCGTTGCTCGTGGCGAGTAACTGGGTCGGTCGGACTGGTGAACGGATAACAAGCATCACGCCATTGAGGAGATATCATCCCGTTAATGGCCTCGCGGTGTTAATAAATGCTCCGTTAATCCCGACGAAGCTCCGTGAAAAAGATAGTCCGTGCTGGATGGTGTTGCGTAAGATCGAATCGCTTCCGCATTTTTCTCTCCTTGCGCTTCTCCTTGCGTGTCGGTAGGAACGCTGCGAAGGAAATTAATTGAAGCCTCCCGCCTTTTATCCGCATCGATCAGGATTAATTGAATTAAATGATTTTCCCTCGAACGAATCGAATCTCCCGAGTCTTGAATAAATTCTGATACGGCGACTTATTTTGCAAGATTTCGCAAGTCCGTACACTTTTTATGAAACATCGTCAGTGATATGCGCGGATCAAGGCGAGCGATACGATAAATCGGTAAATAATCGCGAGAAATGTTTCTCTGCGTTATGAATGCGGATTTTAGCGACCAAAACTGAGGATCGTTGATACGTATGTGTTTCGTCGCGTGTCGTTGGTGCAACGTGATTTCGCGGCGACACCATTACGCTGCATGAATAAAAAGGCCGGTGTTACGCGATCGAAGGAGAAGGTTTTTCCGGCACGCCTCGACTTCCCTCGTCCGTTCCTGAACGTGCACCGTTGGATCTTTCATCGACGGTTTTACGAGTGGCGCTCCGATCCGATTAGTTCCCGCGCTTAAAACAAGCTCTTTCTCTCTCTCTCTCTCTCTCTCTCTCTCTCTCTCTCTCTTTGATTGCGATTAGTACTATTCTCGTACATGACGCACGTCAACGTTTTAACTGCACTCAACGAGATTCGACGTGATGATTATAGCTTGCCATTTCCCTGGCGTAGTTTGCAACGGAAGATATAGGTCAAAAGCAGAAGCTTTTCCAGAAAAAGAGAGGGAGAGAGAGAGAGAGAGAGAGAGAGAGAGAGAGAGGGAGAGAGAGAGAGAAGCGGAATCGCCGCAGCTCTTTGGCTATCGTGTCCTTGAACATTGTTAAAATTAGCGCTTCTACGTTACAATTTCCTATGGCGCGATGGCGCGAGGTATCATCGTCCGTTTCGAATGTTTACATTAATTTTAGATATTAACGAGCAACACCACAAGTTCCGCGGATAGTTCTTGACGTCACTTCATGGGCGAACGATAAGAGAATGGGGTAATGGCAGA
This sequence comes from Trachymyrmex septentrionalis, assembly GCF_001594115.1. Classification (NCBI taxonomy): domain Eukaryota; kingdom Metazoa; phylum Arthropoda; class Insecta; order Hymenoptera; family Formicidae; genus Trachymyrmex; species Trachymyrmex septentrionalis. The sequence continues at coordinate 2,837,579 of NW_017305611.1, forward strand.
ACTAGGTCAGATCTAGAACTGCGCCGAAATCGTCGTGAAATGTAGATCAAGAATGTCCTCGAAGAACGCCGGCGTCGGCGTGCCAAAGATATTTACATCAAATTCGTTGCATTCCACCGAAAAACAATGAAACTGAGCGAAATTTAAATCACTCGAATTCGAAAAACTACGTTAATAAAGCCATCGACCGAGAAATTAATATTCCAGATTATCATTAGCTGCTCCTTCTGATTTCTTTTTTATTATTATGTATCACATATTTTCATAATAATTTTAAGTAATATTTTTTCATTATATTTCTTATATATAATATTCTTGATGTTGTATTAATTTTTATTTGTTATTCTAGCAACGCTGTTGCAACAATCTCTGCCGCACGTGTATGTTTATTAATGGCCTTTGCTATCAAGATTTTTTTCGCATTAGTCATAGGCGATTCTATTTAAAGAGATAACAATTCTCACAAGAGAGATACCGAAGATGAGAAAATACGATGTGTTGTCGGAATAAATTCTTCGGGAAAAAATGCGGTTGTCAAACGATTAACGCGTTGAGGTTTCTTTCCAACTCGGAACGCGCTCAATCTGCATGCATTAAGCCGCGCGAAGTTAATTTGTGATTACGGCGGTAACGGTACGAAAAATCTTGTGGGAGGCGAATTTGTAGGCTGACCGTTCATTAGATAATCATGGCCTACATTCTTGGAACATCTGATAACGCAGGCTCATAAAGCGAGCGTCTCAGTCGTATGAAAAATGTGATACGGTTCGTATACGTTCCAACCTCCGTCCTATCGCGAATAACGCTCGTTTATGCGTGACTCTTGGGTGTGAGGTGTACCTAACCGTGACCCCAATTGATAGAAGGTATGACGTGTTTCGCGACACCCACGAACTTCCTCCTCTTCAGTTTTTTTTGAATAAAATTGGCCTGGTCTTTATTAGACCATCGTTATAACGAGTGTTTGTTTTACATAAAACTTTTATATAAAATTGAAGGAAATATCTGAGGAGGTGTGGCAGTGGTTTTGAATTTTGATTAGATCGAGTGGACAGAAGAAAAAATTCATTCACTTTAAATGTAACTTTCTCAACGAAATTCTACTAATTTTGATAAACGCTTCTGTAATTTATCTACATTTATGGTTAGTTTCATTACGTACGAAAACAATTTTTCTCTATAATCTCGTTCTGCCTTTGTCGCATTGTTATTAAAGGATTCATTTAAATCGCGTGGCTTAATTTCTTTCTTTCGTACCATCGGATGTTCGAAACAGAATGTATAAATTACAAACTTTTATGACTTACAATTAGCGTAGTCGCACAAATGTTGTTTGAAAAGGAGATTCTATTTTACATGGCAATAATTTTGGTTATACGATTAAGATAAATAGGATTGAAGTGAAGGCAACGCTGTAAGCGACTCAGAATCCTTTGCAAGACTAAACGTAACCATTATAACTGCACAACATAATAATAGCTCTGTTTTCCATTCGGATCGACGAGTGGGAATGAAAACACTTAAGAACACTATTGAAATCATTTAAAACCGCCCGATGTATTTAATTCGACGTGATAATGTTTCTGTTTCGTACATACAAGAATTAATAGAACTAAATCCTTCCAGCGGCGATCGTACACACTTTTGGTTTATTTAGCAAAAACTCTAAATCATTAGACAGGCCACGTGCTCCCCTACAGAAACATCAAACTACAGATATCGCTTATTCAGCTTCACTGCAACGTACTTGGCGATGTTGGTTTCTTCCTTATTTGCAGGCTCACATAACTCACACTCTCACTTGTACGCATACTTCCGTAGAGAATATATCTTTACATATCGTACAATTTATTTGAACTCGACAATACTCCAAAATATGAAAGTCTCATTCGTCTCCTCTCGGACTCTCTCGCTCTTATCGAACATATCTGTGTCATTCTGCTTGCATTATTAAGTCTAATATTTATCGCAGGTGAAGATCCAATGCTCAGCGACCAACAACAGTACCGATACATGACTGTTGATGACATGAAGTCCATGGGGGATGACTCGATGCGCGTGAATGTGACGGACGACGAGAGAGATAATCGACATTCCGGAGGTAAGTAAAACATATAGTTGGATCCCCACGTACGTTTCGCCAGATATCGGAGTAATATCATCAAGTCAAGTTATCTATGCTTTCGAATCTTTTGCATTAGGTATTGGTGATTTTGCTAAAAATTAGATTTGGAATTTATTCCACATTTACGTATTCTCTCTGTCGCGATTATTATTTTTTAAGCGAGTTTATCTATCTTATCCATTGTTTATACAATTCTATTGATAATTCGATAATTTTGCTATATTGATAGATTATACACGAGGAACGCGAGATAGTAGCTGTATGTTTTGTAGCACTTAATATTCCGCTACGTATCGCAGAACCGAACGTTCGATTATTCTGCACATTGCGTTAATCAGATTAGCTCATCCTCGGAAAATAAATTTAACGTGCATGGCAATGTGTTTTCTAGCGCCAACCATAACAGAGATGATTACGAAAGAACATTATCAACGTACGAACGCGGCCAATCTTAAACCAGACAATGTAGACATCAACAGGCATCCTGTGCATGTCGGGTATGTACAATATAATATTTTACATCTACTTTCTTCTATCTCATTTTAGCATTATTAATTAAAATTAAAATAAAGAATATTTAAAATGACGAAATTTCATTATTGATTATACGATCTATTTCGGAATTTTATTTAAATTCTGCAATATAAGCCCAAAAAAGATACATTTTTCGCATTGTATTGAAAAGTTGTGCAACAAATTTTACTGTAAATATTATTGCATTTCAAGTTTTTAATACTCGATTAAACCATAATAACAATGTAGCATATAAAGGATTTTTTTAAGTGTTCATGATCGTAATAATTTTTTTCTGATTTAACCTCAGAGGAAATGTTATTTCCTTCTATTGATAATTAAGACAAAAAAACATTAATCAGCAAGATAAAATTATAATTGCATGGTGTGACGTAATATAAGCGTATATAATATTAAAATTATATAACATTACGACATGCTCAAAATTCGACGCATGTTACTGATGATCTAATATTTACGGATTTGAATTTATTCAACAGTGAGAAAAGTGTCTTGCATATATGTAAAATTAAAAACTTTATTAATGTATATACGAAGCAACTTGGAATGATTATTATTGTTGTACGAAAATCATCGTTTATTACAGTCTCGAGTATAAATAAATAGAATATTTTGTTCTCTTATTCGGTTTAAGAGATTTAAGAGATTTTAGAGATCAGGCTTTAATATTTTCAACGTAATATAATAAGAAAATAGTTTCTTGATATTAATTTGACGTCAAAATTTCGCTCAGTTTTACACGCACCAATCTTTTTCTATTGTAAATTATAGGGATTTTAAATTTTAGGTGAGATAAAAGTGTTATCTAATCTAATATTACGGGAAATGCAATCCACGATATATTACGCGGCCTTGTAGTTCGATATACATATCGCGATCGATGCTGTATTGATACTACGAAACAATAATGATGTGTATTATAGTATGATGTAGTTTGTGTGTTGGTGAAAGTTTTCTGCTGTGATTAACCCTACAGATGGATTGGCCACCTAATGAATTACTCCTTACTTTAATTTGATCATCTTAATTTCTGATTGGTAACAGAACAGATTTTATATAATTACAAGCAATATGGTGGTCGATAATTTTCTTTATTCTTATTTTATTTTAGATATTGTTTCTTCAATCGAGATTATTTATTATTATTGTTGATAAAACCGTAAATGAAACATTATAGAATGAACGTGTTTGTAAAATATTAATATGTGAAATATTAAATTGAAAAAAATATTGAAAGAATAAAATTATGCATTTTGCGAATCTGGATGAAAATATACACATGATTGTACATAAGTTTCACAACATAAATGATTTCACATTTATTTTCATGTTGAGCCTAAAGATTTATATCGCTGTTATCAACGCGCGACCGTTGATAACTTGTCTGTGCCTAATGTCCATATGTCATAATAGATGATATTTTATTCAAATCGTGTGCAATATTTGCCTACTTCAAGTCTGTATTAGGTTTAGCATACATATTGTGGTATACATTAACTTAGAATTATTTTAGAAAATACTTTTTCGATGTAAATGTGTCCGATATAGAAAGAAAAGTAATGTGCCACATGTATGAAAATTTAGCTTAAATATTTCAATTCTCACGAAATATATACTCTCGTTCGCTTATTTCTTAATATATACATATGTATATAAGTTAACTTGATTACTGTGAGACATAATCATATAAGATTGTAACACAACGTAACAAACGTAGTATCGAAACACGTGATAGTATACTGTTCATAATGAATTTTTGGTGCTACCATTTGTGTTTTATACTTAACATTCGTGACAGGATTTGCGATAATTTACAGTCATTCAACCAGCTCAACAAGAACGCTTGATATTCTGGTTACAGCCTGCTTGTTTGTAGCGAAGTTCGATTACTTAGTGTTTAGCATGCTGTTTTTCACATTTCACTTGGACGAACGATTCTTTGATCAATCTACTTTCGTTTATCACTGGCAATTTGTACTAACCGCTCGGCTGATTTGGACAGAGTGAAGAATATCCGCAATGATGAAAATTTTACCTCTTACGTAGAAAATCTTGATCGTTGTTTCGCCTATCTGTTTAACAATGATGCAACATTCTTGATCGAATTATTTCTGCACGTGACACTATATATTCAAAAGAAAAGCACAGGGCACTTCTGTAATGACTAAAAATGAATGCAATGACAACAGAAAAGAGTGCTACTTATATGAGCGAGATAGCATGAGCATGATAAGCAAGATTATTATTCGGATAATCAAACTCGGTTTTATTTTGAGAATAGCGAGTCCCTAGAGTCCCTATGCACCTCGCTGGCAGCTCTCAGTACCGCACCGAAGGGACAAGGGATGTGGAGGGACAGGTACACCATCCTTTACGTTATCTTCCCTTTCCTGCCGAATTTGATAAACGAGTCTTCTTGTTTTATGAATTTTTTTGCGTAATGACAAATTGTTATTATTACTAGTGACAATAAATATATTAATAATATCTGTAAAAAAGAAAATTATATTGGTTATTTAATAAAAGTAATGGTATACAGTTGTAGTGATTTGCCCAAAAATGAATGACAGGATATTAAGTATGTTAATTATAAAAAAAAAAGAATCGTTCTTCCAACAAATTGTTAAATAGTAGAAAGTAGAAAGAAGATTTCAACGTTGCAATAGCTGCTGCTGGATGTTTTTCTCTTGTATAATTATTTTAAGTTAAATTATTTCGCGCGGATTACGCGCAACGGAATCTGTTGCGTTAATTAGTTTGCTAATAATTTTGAAGAGATGCAGTTTAAGTGGACAGTCGAATTCTCGTGTACAGTCGAGGACGATCACAACAGATTTCGGAGCGTCATTATTTTAAGTTTCTTTCCTCGAAGTACGTGTCTTCTTTTCGCAGAGTGTGAGTGTGTTACGTTTTTCTCTCTACTATAATACATAATTATTATTGTTATTTCTTGTTTCGTAGTCGTGTACAATAGAAAAGTGGCTTGCGTGTGATGAGTGCACTTTACGAAGTGATCAGCGACAATCATTATTATCATCATCATTATCATCATCATCATCATCATCATCATTATTATTATTATTATTATTATTATCATAAACAGGAGCACATTTTACGAAAACGAAACACAATGAAAACAAATCAAAAGATTAAGAAGAAAAAGAATCACATAATGAACCAAATGTCTCGTGTTAATTAAATTTGATTTTACGAACAAAAATTTTGTAAAAATGTGCTAATATTAGCGATATATCATCTCTTTATTGTGTCATCTCATCGTCATATTTATGAACGAATGAATACTAACGCGTTTTTTATTTTGTTCCCGATCCTCTCTGTTATTTTATTTGCGCTACTAGCAGAATTCCACAGTGGAGAAAGTAAGTGATCTTCTCATCAATCTTAGCTTCTGCAGTTTGCCGTGTATATACATCACCCCCTTGATTTTCTTTCGATTATTCTTCCTTCCGTCGTTACACACAGCTATATATGTCGCCGCACAACCCTCTGTAGTCGCTGACTTTTATTATTCTTAGAAACATCTTCGTACATCATACATTGCTCGGCAAACACAGCTCGTTTAATGAAAGATGAGTCATAAAATAAATTTAATTTCTCGAGAAATCAGTAAAACTTGACATGAAAAAATGCACAATGAATGAAATAGCAGGCACGTATGCCTTGTAGTTATCTCGAATATTTTCTACGTTCTCGGCGATAAATTATTCAATAAAAACGTACGTAAACGCTGCTTACTGGGGCGTCGACGAATTTAGAAGAATTAAAAATGAAAAACAAATTAACTGCGGCTTCTGTTTAATAACTTCGTTTGAACAACCGCAATAATCGACACCAAGTGTCAATATCGTAGAAAACATTCTTGCTGAGCTTATGTCCGCTGCGTGATGTTACTGTACATACATTGCACAATTCTCTTGTGAATACTTCACAGGCTTATCTCAGTGAGATTCTCGGCACTGACAACGTTGTATGCGGTAGTTTAAGAGCGACTGAATGAAACCAATTTGTTTTAATCGAATTAGATAACACTTTCGTTGCCTTCAATGTCGGTAATTTGATGCTTGCTACTGTATCACATCCATATGATAGACACCTCACGTAGGAATACTCATAGATTTGGCCTACATATGTAGCCGTTTTATTTATCTCTTATTTTGCCACCTATATATACACAAACACTTGTGTAGCTCGTTGTCATCTCATAGAAATGTCCACATGGATTCGACTTGTATAGATAGCTGTTTTATTTATATCTTATTTTGCTATACATTCCTCATTGTTGTATAATCTTACTATCTTATTCACATTACATTAAGCCAAAGTAATTATATTTACGCACAACAATTAGGTGTCGGTAGAATGTAGTTAAATTATCTCATCACAAATTATCTCACTGTCACTGGCAGGAAAGACACGTTGCAGTCGATAATATCATGATATTAACGCGATCAAAGCGCATTGTCTCTAAATTTTAACAAATAATTTTCATAAGATCGTCATAATCTCCGATTCACAGATATCACGCTTATATAGTACAATTTCTCGAGGATTATGCTTTCTGGCTTTGCGCACTTTTCGTAATAATTAATTACAGAGTTATACAGTGCATTGTGACTGACATTGATGTTAGAATTATATCACATATATAAGCTCAATTTTTTATTTTTGACTGTGATATTTATTTATTGTGATTTCCATGAAATTGTGGTCAAACATTGCTGTAACAATCTATTCTCTAACTTTTTTTATATCGTTTACAGCGGGATCTTTCAGAATGCAAATAACGTATACTCGTATATAAATAAACTTGTTCTATTTTCATATGGAAATTAAAGTAAATTGCTGTAAACGTTTGATAGCTCAACGAAACAATAGCACGCGCGCGAAAATAATGTCGAGGACACGCGCATTTTTTGTGTACCTAAAATAGACCTTGACTGTGTGCATCTCTTGCAAGCAGCCTCCACATATATAATGTAATTTTTTTTATTGCAATTTTTTATATTATTCCGGACGATTTCTTATAATGTGTCGTAAGTAAACGAATGTAACACATTCTCAAAAATCTCCTCAGTTTCCTGGTTTCCTTCTTGGTGGACGCAAGAGGCGGTGCGATGCGCGGATGCAGGCATAGCGGCGTCCGCGTGATTGTTCCACCGCGTAAAGCCGCAATGCCTATGCGCGTCACCTGTAGATATCTGAGGAGAGACAAATTGACAAACCCACCTCCCCTGATGGAGGGAGAAGCGTTGGCCAGTCGCATCCTCGAATTAGGTCCTGTCGGCGCAAAATTCCTGGGGTATGTTCCTTAGATATCTTTCATGATTTTATTTTTCTGCTCCGACTACCTTCGATTTATACTTGTTGCGTATTCTCGTACTAACGATAAGTGTAAAGTATAACTGAAGATTTAGAATAATTTTATTATACAGTTGATGATTATGACCACAAATCCTTTTCAAATGTTAAGAGATGTTTTTGTACAGCCCTGTTATCATAGAAGTACCACATTTCGCGTCGCTGCGCGGAAAGGAACGAGAAATAGTAATTCTACGATCAGACAACGGAGAGACCTGGCGCGAGCATACCTTGGAAGCTAGCGAGGAGGCTGTTCAAGATGTGCTTAACGAGAGCTTTGAGGGAGAAGGTATGATTCAAGTAACTTCCTTTTTACGATTCCCAAGTGATAGGGCAAACATTGAATTAAAGAGCCACTTTGACATTTACATTTCCAGAGCTAAGCCAGCTAGAAGATCTCCAAACGTCTCGTATCGTAAGGATACTCACTGTAGATTTCCCACATTACTTCGCGGTAGTATCTCGCATCCGGCAAGAGGTCCATGCGGTTGGTCCCGAAGGCGGCACCGTGTCGTCATCCGCTGTACCACAAGTACAAGCTGTCTTCCCGCAAGCGGCCCTTACTAAGAAGATCAGAGTCGGCCTGCAGGTATTTTTCCGTTTCCCTTTATCGATTAAATATATTATATTTACATTCTCATCTGCATCTTTGGCATTTAAATACGTTTAATTACTTATGATAGGCAAAGAAATTGATTATTTTTTAATTTTAAAATTTTAATCGCCTACGTCTCTATAAATTGAGAAATTAAAACTTTTGGTTTAAATAGCAAAAATAAATAATTTACTATATCTAATAATATTCTACAGATCTAGACCTTTCCACAAGTTATTTATTGTAACATATAGGCACATCCTATACCGGCGGATCTGGTGGCCAAATTACTTGGAAATAGAGTGGCTGTGTCGCCGATTGTTACCGTCGAACCGAGACGGAGAAAGTTCCACAAGCCGATAACTTTAACTATTCCAGTACCACAGGCGGCTAATAAAGGCATGATCAACCAGTATTCCGGAGATGCGCCGACTTTGAGACTCCTGTGCAGCATAACTGGTAATATATGCTTGCACGTAACATTGTAGAGCAGCGTACCGTCTTACTGGAAAATCTCTTACCGATAAACGGCTGAATTAATATTATACGCCGCATACACCTTTGGTGTACATATATGCTCTTGCCGAACTTACATTGCGCATTCGGGTATCTATTCGGGGATTTAATTGTAGTTTAGCAAGCATGAACGCAGTCGGTAGGCTATCTTGTCTGTTCTCAGGTCGCTCGGGACTACGATCGAACCAAGTATCGTACGTTGCACGAGAGGATTGCTTAAATGGTAGCAGCACTTTTGTAACTCATTTATGTTTAGTATGGTAAACGTAAATGTCTGTACGATTCCTAACTTGCACCAGCGTGTAAAAATGTTCCAGTATGATTTTTCACTTAAACATTTTCACTTAAATGGGAAAAATCAATTTATGTATGTGAATGTTGAAAGATATGTCATGTTTTGTCTTAAATAATTTCTTTTGTTATCCATTATCGAAAAATGTCCCGAGGATCTTCGGATAGAGATTTAAAAGGGAGATGGTAGCTGCATGTTTCATAGAAAAATTTCGTTGAGTATCATTATTGTATACATATCTTGTTGTGATTCATTGTTAATGCTTGCATATTGTTAGGATTGAGTCATTTAGGTATGGATTATCAATTAAAGTAGATAACATTTTATTATACCTAGCCCATTGTTAAGAGTTAACTTTAAAGTTTTTGTTTCAGCACATTCGTTTGTCTGGTAATCGCTTTAATATATTAGTAATTTGTGACTTATATGAAGTTGTACTCGTGATATATGTACATATATATAGGTATATGTATATGTATATGTATATGTATAT
>NW_017305611.1:2847612-2856457 GCF_001594115.1 Trachymyrmex septentrionalis
TTATAACAATATTACATATACACTGAATACTATCACATTTAACTTTATTTTAATCGTAATCTATTAAGAATATATTTCATTAATATTACAAGTATTAATAGTACCTCTAAAATCGTTCCCAGAAAAAAATACAATAATTGTAATTTTTTATCTTTCTTTTAAAATTTTAATGTTATTATTTTAATAATTTTTTTTAATAAAGTGACAAATACATATTGATTAATACTTTATAATAGTATTTTTCCTATTTATTACTTAATTTTTATTTTAAATTTATACACCTATAATTGCTTTCTACACATTTCGTATATAGCTTCCTCTTGATTTTGCAAGCATTATCATTTAGTCGATCATGTATTTATTTTTATATTACATTTACACATTGATAAAAAGCACCTAACAACAGCGCACTTACAACGACCGTTTTTAAATGCGTTTCCATTGTCTGATTTGTATGAATTATCAAATTACTATTAATATGTCCAACATTATTTATGCATAGGCACTGATTTGTATTCAATTAATTGCTCGTCTTTAATCTCGGTCGTGCAAAAATATACCACACACATTTCACTTTTATCACCTGCGCATTTGCAACACGGACATATTTTAATAATGTTATTGGACTTGGCATGTATGTCGTTCAGGGGGTCAGACTCGGGCAGTCTGGGAGGACGTCACAGGCTCGACGCCGTTGACCTTTGTGAAAGATTGCGTTTCCTTCACCACCACAGTTTCCGCCCGCTTCTGGTTAATGGACTGCCGTAACATTTCCGACGCCACGAAAATGGCCACGGAACTATACACGCACGCGACACATGTGCCCTTCATGGCTAAGTACGTTTCGACTGAAGTAACGTGACACATATAAATTTTCAGTAATAAATTACATAGATGCAAATTATACAGGAAGTAATTACTTTGATACTTACTTTACGATAGATTCGTCGTGTTTGCAAAACGAGTAGATCCATTGGAAGCGAGACTACGTGTATTCTGTATGACGGACGACAAAGAAGATAAAACTTTAGAGCATCAAGAACATTTTACAGAAGTTGCAAAGAGTAGAGATGTCGAGGTAACTATCGACAATAAAAATGCCGTTAAAGTGTTATGCCGTTCATGAGTTATATGTAGCTTCTTAGTTACTTAAGATGTTATTAAATCTTTTTTAATGCTGTAGGTTCTTGAAGGTAAAACGCAATACATGGAATTTTCGGGAAATCTTGTACCCGTTCTGAAAACGGGTGAACAGCTACAATTACCGTTTAGAGCTTTCAAGGAAAATAGAGTTCCGTTTACCGCGAGAATAAAAGATCCGGATGCCGCTGATATGATGGGTCGAATCATGTTTATGAGCGAACCTAAGGTTCCGAGAGGTGAACTGCCGCAAACGCCAATCTGCACACTAAATATTTTGCTGCCGGAAAAAATTTCTCCGGATACCGCGGTCTCTGAGCTTGATTTGTTGGAATTGTCAAAGAACTACAGTTTCCTACGCGATGGTGGAATAAGTATGTGTAAATTATAACAATAATGTGTGTGATGTAATAAAATGAAAATTAATTATTAATGACATTTGTTATCAAAATTTTCTATTTTACACGTCAAATATTATTTTTAGGCAGACCAGATGCAATACATAGAGCGACCATTCGATTAACAGACATCGCCAATCTATTGGATAAAGATTGGGAACCACTAGCGGAAGAGTTGAATATCCCACCTAACGACGTGGCTTTAATAAAACAAGAATATCCCGATAAACCTGCACAACAGGCCGCTGCCATGTTCAAAATCTGGCAAAATAGTGGAAACAAAGCCACAGGTAAAACATTATGTAATTTATTTATCTTTACATCATCAAAACGTAACATGTTAATTTTCGGTGAATAAGAGTTGCGATAGCTTGCCTTGATAACTCTAAAAAAAACCTGTTTCCCAGCAAGGTCGATTAATTAGACGCGCGCTATAGTTGAGTCAGGCGTGAGGAATCTTTTCTAGCAACGTAGATATGTGATGATCTCATTGTGCATTATTATGCCTGACATAAGTCTACACGCTTCGTTCCCTCTCTTTCCTTCCTGCTAATGGCATTGACTCACACATAACTCACGGTGTTTCTGCAATCAGCAGAAATAACAAGTGGTCGTGATTCCGCAGTACGTGATCGGCAGTCGTGCAGTGAAAGTGATTAAATTCTGCCACTTCTTTATTTGCACCGATTTTACGTATCGCCGAATACACGTATTTATGTGAATCTGTATTGCCGAGATTATTTAATATTTTTTCGATACATTCTCGCGGAAAAATTTTCGGGAAAATAATACATGTTTTAAGACTGTTCTGTTTCAAATTTGTTAAATTTTAATTAATTTGATTTAAAAAAATATATAAATATATAAATAGGAAAAGGAAAACGATGTTTATAACTTTATATCAAGAATATGAAAATCATAATCATTATACAAGCGAACTTCTAATAATATTTCGAAGATATCCTTACTTATGTTCGCAAAATGCAATACATTCAGGTCTGTGTAAAATTAAAAAAAATTAAATAAGAATATAATTATAATGATACAATCTAATGATACAATATTTATATAAATTTTAATGATACAAATATCGAAGCCTTGTAAATGTATCCTTGCTTTTAAAACTATTTAACACTTGTAATATTTAAAATACATATAAAACAGTTTGTAACATTACTAGTATATTAAAATAAATATTAATAATATATTGATTTGTAATGTATTTAAATATAAAATTTATATTGATAATTGAAATATCACGTGACGTCCTTTATTTGCAGGAAACACGTTAGAAAAAGCTCTCAATAAGATCGGACGAGAAGATATAGTAAACAAATGTATCTTCAATGTTGAGTTAGTGACTGACGACGTTGAAAAAGCTGTGGCGAGAGTCAGACTGGATCAGCCAGGATTTGATTCTCTTAAGGAGGAATTGGGACCGTCAAGAAACACGTCACTCCGCCGTGATGCAACTATGGATCCTAAAATGGACCCTGATTATGAAGAGTCTGACAGAATGAAGGTACGCACTTTATGCAAATCTGAGAGGAATCTACATGCATAATTGTAATATAATTCAAATCGTCATGCGACAAAACAAATTATCATTAATAAAAGATGCTATTTTATCGTTTAACCTTATTCTCGTTATCTAACGAATACTATTATTGAGCACAATTGAAGAAGATACTATCCGTTCACTTTATATCTCGTAATAGTTCTTTTATGTATGCTACAACAGTTAAAAGGCTTATACATAACAGTAATTTACTCAAATAACTACTTCTCCAAGAGCGTGGGATTCTCATAATCATCACCAAGATAAAGCGCAATTCTCTCTTTATTCCAGGACTCTGAATCAATGGAGGATCTCAGTATCACTGGCACACACGATAAACGTAAGTACAAATAATAATATATTATATACTATAAATTTAATTTTATTATTACTCGCTCTTGCATTGCGTTTTAACATTACATGTACAATTTGTCAAAAATTATTCAATATTATACATTTTTCTTCTATTATACTACAATACATACTGCAATAAAAAATGTGACGTCACGGCTCACAATACCTGAATGAATGATGCACGCTACACTATAACGCGTGTTATACAGTTGTCAAATACACAGAACGAACACTTTTACTCGTGCTTACTTAGAAAACATGTTAGTCAACGCTTGCCGAGCAATTTTACTGTGGCCACATATATCCGTTACATTCGTCATGCAATGTCTCACATTCAGCTCGTGTTACCTCCGTGTCTCTTCGTTTACGCATTTTCTGCACTTCACAGCCAAAGAGCACATCACAATCACAAACGGCACTGTATTCAACGGAACCTCGACCCCCATCAAAGACAAATATGCGAGCGACGAGAAAGAGCTCAGCGACATGATGGCTGATTACCTTGAGCACAAATGCCATACGACCGACACGATGAGCAAAAAGTCGCGCGACGAAGTGGACGATCCGGAGAAAAAACGTCAGAAAGCGATCGCCGACGCCAACAAGATAGTCTCTGGTAAGTGAGCTTGAAAGCGATTGGAATGAACGGTGCGGGTTGAGGGGCCGTGCTTATAATACTACTGGCAAAGAATCGGCAGCCGTTAATCGAGTTTTAGCGGAGTTACGTCGCCAAATCGAGATTTACGCATTTATACATACATATATTATAAATTCAGCAGCATGATTGGATTAATGCTGCGGGCGCACGCTTGATCCTAAGGGATCGATTTACTCGTATTAACCATGTGTCGACGAACTGCGTTTCGCCGAACTCGCTAAACCTCATTAGATCGGAGATATCTTTTTTTTTAGTGATATCGTGTTCATAGTTATGAAGTTTACTCGCTTAAAAATTTTTAAATAATGCACGAGATGTACAACTATATTTCTCAAATAGCTTTATATATTTATTTGCGCGTTTAGCATTATTGTCTTTTCTCTTATTGATACTATTTTTCGGTGAATTTTCTTATACATTCCTGTAGACGAATATTATTTCTTCATTTGTAAAAATGATACATGTTATGCAGTTATGTCGCAACAAATGCACATAATCACTTTTAATTGTATTGGCGTATAGACTATTATATGCCAATAACGTAGTTTCTAAGCAGCTATATTTCAATGCTAATCTATTTCGTACATTGAATTTTCACTTGTGACTTATTATCGTCATTTATGATGCAAGCTTTAATTTTTTTGTACGTAAGTATTCAATCAACAGTGTGCACGATCTTATTTCAGCGAAACGTTGCGGTTGAATAAATGCTAATACAATGAATAAGGAATATTATTATTATTATTATTATGATTGTGGACACGATTCACGTCAATGCATAAAATTTGTCTCAGCTTATAAAGAACAAACGTACGTTTGCAGAGTGCAAGTAACGTATGTGAGCACTAAACATTTGTCTCTATGCCGTCCACTCACAGGTTCTGGAAGCCAATGCGGATCTCTTCAGAATTTTACCAGCTTGCTTTTATTTTAATATAAATAATAACGGATTATTTTATTTCGGCCTATCTCAAACAGCTATTACTTATACTCGTATATTATATACAATAATTTTTATATCTCATTTAATCATCCCCACTAATATCCTTAATATTTCGCGAACACTTTTAGATTAATTTGTTTCAGCAAGGTTTCGCTGCAATTATTTGGCGTTGCATGAATGGCCAATATGTGGGCCTAATTGTGTGCGCGCACGGAGCAGCTGTCATTAGAAAAGATCGTTGTCGCGTAGGCCATCAGAATACAGTTTTCTTTACTTATAATATAACTGATAGATTAAAAATTACTAAAGTCATTACTAATAGCAATTGACTGTTGTTGTTACTTAAAACAGTAATCAAGAGTTCTTTGTGAAGCTGATATGTTGAATTTATATTCCCTAACAGCTTCATTTTAGTACCTTTAGCATACATTTCATAGTTAATATTATAATACTAATTGTAGTAATTTCACAGAAAAACATTTCGAAATTGCAAGCTACTGAGAACGTTTCAATGCAATTTATTGAAAAATCATAGTACGTATGTACGTTGCACCAATATTGATCGTTGGTAGTAATTGATGTTACTTCTCCTTCTTGAATCACATTTGCCTTGCGTATATAACGATGTAGTGAGAAGATGGCTGCTCCACAGCACATACACTCTACGCACAAACCACACTACTACAGTCTAACCGCAGTTCAATCAAAAGAGCAATCAAAGAGCGAGCCAGCTTACACTAATGATGACGAAATTGACAATAAAATTGTGTTCCTTTATTTTGCTACCACGTATACAGATGCCTAAAATATATTATACTTAATTAACAGGTGTAATAGCAGACGCAGAGAAAGAGAAGGGGAAGTTAGCGAAGGAAGGGTGGTCGGTGGTTTATGATGATGATGATGATGCGCGGGACAATAAAGAGGCGCGGGGTGCAATAGGGCAGACTGTAATTAATGTTCATTTAGATCAAGTGACTACCGAGCCAGAAGGTTTTGTTCCCAAATTAGAGCAAATTCCTAGTATTGAACCGCCGATGATTAAACAACATCGTGGTGGGACGCCGGATCCCAAAGTTAGCACTTCAAAAACAGTTTCTGTTAGTGGCGATCCGAAAGTAGGTCAGACAGTAGTAACTAAGACTACGGTAATAAAACAGACTCCGACTGAGACCGTGACTACGAAAGAAACGGTAATAGTTTCCCCCGATAAAAAAGAAGTTGTTAGCGAGAAAGAGAAATTATCTAAAGAGGGTAAGGAAGTTGACGAAAAGTTGGGCGCAGTTCCTACGGACGCGATTGTTACGCAAAAAACGGTAAAGGTCGACACAGTAGTTCGAACTGATCAAAAGAAGTCAGAAATAAAAACTCCAGCAGACAGGAATAAAGATAAAGATAAGGAGAAGGAGAAGGATAAAGAGACCGTTCGGAAGATTGCGAAAACGGCTTATGAAGATGTTTACAACGTACCGCATTTGGCAGACAGCACGGAAGAAAAATCAGACGAAGAGAAGAAAACAAAGGATAAGAGCGGCGGAATTTTTTCGGGAATTTTTAAAGGCTCCAAATTGAAGAGAGGCAAGAAAGGTTCAAAGGACACGTCCTTTGACAGTGGTGACGAGGAATCGAAGGCTGTACTAACGAAAGTTTCTGAACAGCAGCCAGAATTTCCTTCTACCGAAGTAACGGATTCGCATTTTGACAGCAGATTACCAGAAATCACAACTGCACCCGATGTAAGATTAGCTACTATGGAATTTTTAGAAGATTCTCGACGAATCGCTGCAGGCATGCATGTACCTTACGAAGGTCTGACTAAGTCAATGGAGAAAGAAGACAAAAAAACAGAGGCTACTGAGACCGATGATGACGGTAAAGATAAGACAAGCTTCTTCTCGAGTTTGTTCAAAAGTAAGTCTAAAAAAGATGAAGATGGATCTGTCTTACCTGTTATTCATGTTGAGAAACCTAAAGAATCCGCAGAACAAATCGCAAAAAAAGAGAAGAAAAAGCTGGCAGCAATCGCAAAGGAAAGCGAGGAATTATTGGAATTACAAATGAAGGAAAAGGAGAAAGAGATCGAAGCATCTCAGATTGTCGAAGTGCCTAACATAATCGAAAAAGAAACAGAAAAAGCTGTGAAAAAAGCTGTGACTGGCGCGAAAGTCATCGAGGATACCAAAAGCAAAGCAAAAATTATTTCAACGGATGAGCCACCTAGTAAGGATGACGAAAAGGAAGAAGATCAAGTAAAGGAAAAGAGTGGCTTCTTCGGCATCTTTAAAAGTCCAAAATCCAAGGACAAAAAGCTTAAATCGAAGGAAACATCTTTTGATAGCGGCGATGAGGAAATCAAAGTTGTAACGGAGAAACTCTTGGATGATACGCGGAAGGTTGCTGATTCTAGTGTGTTACCGATTGTGTACAAAAGCGACGGCACAAAAGTCACTCCCAAAGAAGAGATACGTACTTTCGTATCGACCACTCATTACGACGATATTCCTGCGGATAAAGTCAGTAAATCTTACGATGTTGCACAAACCACGATAAAGATCGAGGAGACTATCCACGAAGAGGTAAACGGAAAAGCGGACATTGACAAGGAGAAAATTCAGAAGGAAGAAAAAAAAGATATCGAAAAACCTATTACAGAAATAAAATCCGATATGTCGGAATCAAAAGCACTCGAGAAAGAGATAGGTGATGATATCAAAGAAAAGAGTGGCGGCTTTTTCGGTATGTTTAAGAGCCCGAAACTCAAAAGCAAAAAAAGAAGCAGATCCCGAGAGCATAGTTCTTCGAAGGAGACCTCTTTTGATAGCGGAGACGAAGACATTCGATTGGCAACGGCGAAACTTCTAGAAGACACAATACAGATAGCAGAAAACTTGAAGCAAGCTGAAGAAGAGTTACCAGAGAGTGTTACAAGAATTCCGCCTATAGATGAGAAGATAAAAAAATCTATCATTCCCGAAGATGAAGCTATTGAAAAAGATAAGGGAAGCGGCATTTTCGGTATATTTAGAAGTCCCAAACAAGCGAGAAGTTCCAGATCCAGAAGTAGATCTAAGGAGAAGACACCGTCGCTCGAATTGCCAGATAGTGGCCACGAAGACTTACGAAAAGTAACTGCAGCGTTCCTGGAAGATTCACAGAATGTGGCGAATATCATGGGCGAATTGAAAGATTCGAAAGATAAAGATGATAAATTATCAACAGAGATAAAAAAAGTTGACCAGCACATCACAATTGCAGCAGAAGACGTTAGTAAAGCCGTCAAGGATGGTAAAGACGTGATTGCCAAAAAAATAGAAGAGAAAACACGCGATGTCGTCGACAGCGGTGAAGCTGCAAAAGACAAAACGACTAAAGAAGCAAAGAAAGCGAAAGACAAAGGTACAGGATTCCTATCGGGGATATTTAAAGGTGCGAAGCATGTCGTAGAGGAAACATCCGACGACATTAAGGAATTCTTGGACGATACGAAAAAAGAAGCTGCTTTAGAGGAAGTACGAGCCAAAGAAGCGGCAGCCACTGGCTTGAAAGATCTGGAAGCGAAAAAAGATGCTTTAGTAACAGACGCGAAGGACATTGCTGACAGAACTGTTACCGACATTAAAGAATCCAAAGATAAGACAGTGTCCATTGCGAAGAGAAAGAAAGAAAAAGTCTCGGAGAAGATTTCGACAGACATAGAGAAAGCAACGGATCAAGCAAAAGCAACTACTGAAAAAGCTGTAATGTGTGATACGAAGAAAGTAGGTGAAAAAATAGAAAGCACTGCGAAAGATGCT
>NW_017305611.1:2856557-2877728 GCF_001594115.1 Trachymyrmex septentrionalis
CAGATACGAAGAAAGTAGGTGAAAAAATAGAAAGCACTGCGAAAGATGCTGTACAAACAGGTATAGAAATTAAAGATACAATCATTACAGAGATAAAGGAGGATGCAAAAATGGTGGAAGAAAAATTATCATCCGAGGCTGAATCAGCTGAAGATACTGCAGCATCTGCTAAGGACAAAGCTATCAAAGAAGCGAAAAAAATTAAAGAGAAAGGAAGCGGTTTCTTCTCTGGCATATTCAAAGGTGCGAAACATGCCGTAGAAGATGCAGCTGACGAGGTTAAAGAATTTATGGATGAAGCGAAAAAGGAAGCTGCATTAGAAGAAGAACGAGCTAAAGAAAAAGCTGCTGCAAGTCTGAAAGATCTAAAGGACAAAAAAGAAACCACTGTGAGTAAAGCTGAAGAAACTATGGATAAAGCTGTCGATAAAACAAAAGAAGTAAAAGATAAAACTGTTTCTGCAGTAAAAGACACAAAAGATAAAGTTGTCGAGGAAGTTTCCAAAGATGCACAGAAAGTTGCCGACGCTACGAAAGCAGCTGGTGAGAAAGTAACAGATGAAACGAAGAAAATTGGAGAAAAAATAGAGGAAACTTCGGCAGATGTTGCACAAGCTGCCAAGGATACTAAAGATGCAGTAATTAAAGAGGTAAAAGATGATACAAAATTAGCGAAAGAAAAATTAGCAGCTGGCGCTGATGCGGCAGTAGAAGCTGCGGACAGCGCAAAGGAGAAAGTGACAAAAGAAACAAAGAAAGCTAAAGAAAAAACAACTGGTTTCTTCTCAGGTATTTTTAAAGGTGCGAAACACGCCGTAGAAGATGCGACAGATGACGTTAAAGAATTCTTGGATGAGACGAAAAAAGAAGCTGAAATAGAAGAGGAACGTGCCAAAGAAAAGGCTGCTACAAGTCTGAAAGATCTGAAAGATAAAAAAGACACTGCTGTTAGTGGAGTTCAAGAAACATTGGACAAAACTACCGATGAAGTAAAAGAAGCAAAAGATAAAACAATTTCTGCAGTAAAAGACAAAAAAGATAAAGTTGTCGAGGAAGTTTCCAAAGATGCACAGAAAGTTGCCGACGCTACGAAAGCAGCTGGTGAGAAAGTAACAGATGAAACGAAGAAAATCGGAGAAAAAATAGAGAAAACTTCGACAGATGTTGCACAAGCTGTCAAGGATACTAAAGATGCAGTAATTAAAGAGGTAAAAGATGATACAAAATTAGCGAAAGAAAAATTAGCAACTGGCGCTGATGCGGCAGTAGAAGCTGCGGACAGCGCAAAGGAGAAAGTGACAAAAGAAACAAAGAAAGCTAAAGAAAAAACAACTGGTTTCTTCTCAGGTATTTTTAAAGGTGCGAAACACGCCGTAGAAGATGCGACAGATGACGTTAAAGAATTCTTGGATGAGACGAAAAAAGAAGCTGAAATAGAAGAGGAACGTGCCAAAGAAAAGGCTGCTGCAAGTCTGAAAGATCTGAAAGATAAAAAAGACACTGCTGTTAGTGGAGTTCAAGAAACATTGGACAAAGCGACCGATAAAGTAAAAGAAGCAAAAGATAAAACAGTTTCTGCAGTAAAAGACACAAAAGATAAAGTTGTCGAGGAAGTTTCCAAAGATACGCAGAAAGTTGCCGACACTACGAAAGCAGCTGATGAGAAAGTAACAGATGAAACCAAGAAAATCGGAGGAAAAATAGAGAAAACTGCGACAGAAGTTGCACAAGCTGCCAAAGATACTAAAGATGCAGCAATCAAAGAGGTAAAAGATGATACAAAGTTAGTTAAAGAAAAATTAGCAGCTGGCGCTGATGCGGCAGTAGAAGCTGCGGATAGCGCAAAGGAGAAAGTGACAAAAGAAACAAAGAAAGCTAAAGAAAAAACAACTGGTTTCTTCTCAGGTATTTTTAAAGGTGCGAAACACGCCGTAGAAGATGCGACAGATGACGTTAAAGAATTCTTGGATGAGACGAAAAAAGAAGCTGAAATAGAAGAGGAACGTGCCAAAGAAAAGGCTGCTGCAAGTCTGAAAGATAAAAAAGACACTGCTGTTAGTGGAGTTCAAGAAACATTGGACAAAGCTGCCGATAAAGTAAAAGAAACAAAAGATAAAACAATTTCTGCAGTAAAAGACACAAAAGATAAAGTTGTCGAGGAAGTTTCCAAAGATGCGCAAAAAGTTGCCGACGCCTCGAAAGCAGCTGGTGAAAAAGTAGCAGATAAAACGAAGAAAATGGGAGAAAAAATGGAGGAAAGTGCAACAGAAGTTGCACAAGCTGCTAAGGATACTAAAGATGCAGCGATTAAAGAAGTAAAAGATGATACAAAATTAGTGAAAGAAAAATTAACAGCTGGTGCTTCAGAAATTGCAGACAGTACAAAAGATAAAGCAACGAAAGAAACGAAAAAAGCTAAAGAAAAAACTAGTGGTTTCTTTTCCGGCATCTTCAAAGGTGGAAAACATACTGCTGAAGCATCTGATGATGTTAAAGAATTTTTGGATGAAACAAGAAAAGAAGCTTCTTTAGAAAAAGAACGTATTAAGGAAGAAGTTGCAGCAAATATTAAAAATTTAAAAGATAAGAAGGATACAGTCGTCACCGAAGTTCAACAAACTGCAGACACAGCCTTCTTTGATATAAAAGAAGCTAAGGATAAAACTGTTTCTGTAATAAAAGATACAAAAGATAAACTTGAAGAAGTTTCGAAAGATGTTGAAAAAGTGACCGATACAACAAAAGCAGTTGGTGAAAAAGTAACAACGGAAACAAAGAAGATAGGCGAAAAGATGGAATATGCCGCGGCAGATGTTGCAAAAACTTCCAAGGAGACTAAAGATACAGCTGTCAAGGAGATAAAGGAAGATACGAGATTAGTAAAAGAAAAATTGGCAGCAGGTGCTGATGCTGCTGTAGTGACGGTAGATAACACAAAGGATAAAGCGACAAAACAGGTAAAGAAAACAAAGGAAAAGACAACTACTTTCTTCTCCGGTATTTTTAAAGGTGCCAAGCACACTATAGAAGGTACGGCTGACGATGTTAAAGAATTTATGGATGAGACGAAAAAGGATGCTGCGTTTGAAGAGGAACGTGCTAAAGAAAAGGCTGCTGCAAGTCTGACAGATTTGAAAGATAAGAAAAACACTCTTGTTACAGAGGTTCAAAAAACTGTAGATAAAGCTGTTATTGAAACGAAAGATGCAAAAGAGAAAGCAGTCTTTGCAGTAAAAGACAAGAAGGATGAAATTGTTGAAGAAATTTCCAAAGGTACTCAGAAAATTTCCGATACCGCGAAAGCAACTGATGAGAAAATCACAACGGAAACAAAGAAAATTGGTGAAATAATAGGAGATACCGCGACGGATGTTGCGCATACTGCCAAGCACGCTAAAGATGCAGCAGTTAAAGAAGTGAAAAAGGATACGAAGAAAGTTAAAGATAAATTAATAGTAGATGTCAATGTTGCTGCAGAAACCGCAGAAGGTGCGAAAGATAAAGCAACAAAAGAAGCAAAAAAAGTTAAAGACAAAACTAGTGGTTTTCTGTCTGGTATATTTAAAGGTGCTAAACATACTGTGGAAGATACAACCGACGACGTCAAAGAATTTTTGGATGAAACGAAAAGAGAAGCATCATTAGAAAAAGAACGAATTAAAGAAGATGTTGCTGCAAATATTAAAAATTTGCAGGACAAAAAAGATGCCGTGATTGCAGGAATTCAAGAGACCACAGACAAAGCCATCATTGACACAAAAGACACGAAAGATAAAACAGTATCTACAATGAAAGATAAGAAAGATAAAGTTGTCGAAGAAATTTCCAAAGATGCGCAGAAAGTTGCCGATATCACAAAAGCGGTTGGTGAGAAAGTAGTAGATGAAACGAAGAAAATCGAAGAAAAAATAGAGGAAACTGCGACAGAAGTTGCACAAGCTGCCAAAGATACTAAAGATACAGCAATCAAAGAGGTAAAAGATGATACAAAGTTAGTTAAAGAAAAATTAACAGCTGGCGCTGATGTGGCAGCAGAAGCTACCGACAGTGCAAAGGAAAAAGCGACAAAAGAAGCAAAAAAAGCTAAAGAAAAAACAACTGGTTTCTTCTCCGGTATTTTTAAAGGTGCGAAACACGCCGTAGAAGATACGACAGACGATGTTAAAGAATTCTTGGACGAGACGAAAAAAGAAGCTGAAATGGAAGAAGAACGAGCTAAAGAAAAGACTGCTGCAAGTTTGAAAGATCTGAAAGATAAAAAAGACGCTGTTGTTAGTGAAGTTCAAGAAACATTGGACAAAGCTGCCGATAAAGTAAAAGAAACAAAAGATAAAACAGTTTCTGCAGTAAAAGACACAAAAGATAAAATTGTCGAGGAAGTTTCCAAAGATGCGCAGAAAGTTACCGACGTCACGAAAGCTGCTGGTGAAAAAGTAGCAGATAAAACGAAGAAAATCGGAGAAAAAATGGAGGAAAGTGCAGCAGAAGTTGCACAAGCTGCTAAGGATACTAAAGATGCAGCAACTAAAGAGGTAAAAGATAATACAAAATTAGTGAAAGAAAAATTAGCAGCAGGCGTTGATGTCGCAGCAGATGCTACAGACAGTGCAAAGGAGAAAGCGTTAAAAGAAGCGAAAAAAGCTAAGGAAAAAACAGGTGGCTTCTTTTCTGGTATATTTAAAGGTGCTAAACATGCTGTAGAAGATGCTGCTGACGACGTCAAAGAATTTATGGATGAGACGAAGAAGGAAGCTGTTTTGGAGGAAGAACGTACTAAAGAAAAAATTGCTGCGGAGTTTAAAGATTTAAAGGATAAAAAGGACGTTATCGCAACTGAAGTTCAAGAATCTGTAGACAAAACTATCACTCATGTGAAAGATACGAAAGATAAAACAGTTGCTACTGTAACAGATAAGAAAGATAAAATTACAGAGAAACTTTCCAAAGACGTACAAAAAGTTGGCGATACTACAAAAACAGGTGAAATAGTTCCAACAGAGACGAAAAAGTTTGGTGAAAAAATAGAAGAAACTGCAGCAGATATCGTGCTAAATGTGAAAGATGCTAAAGAAGAAGCAGTCAAGGAAATGAAAGAGGATACAAAATTTGTAAAAGATAAATTAGCAGAAGGTGCGGAAGTTGCGGGAAGTGCAAAAGATAAAACAACAAAAGAAGCGAAGAAACTTAAAGAAAAAACTAGTGGGTTCTTTTCTGGTATATTTAAAGGTGCAAAACACACTGCGGAAGATATATCTGAAGATGCGAAGGAACATATAAGTGATGCCAAAAAGGAAGCGACTAAAGAATTGGAAGGGTTAGAACGTAAAAAAGATGATATGATACATAGTGCAAGGGATGCCGTGGACAAAACCATTAAGAGTGTGGAAGATGCCGAAGATAGAACAGTTTCTAGCGCGATAGATACGAAAGACAAATTGACAGACATAGCTGCCAAAAACATAGACAAAGCAACACATGATTTGAAAGCAGCTCGTGATAACATAGTCACAAAAACCAAAAAAGTAGTCGATAAAGTAGAAACTTCCGTGGCAGATGTTGGACATGATGTAAAAGATATTAAGGATGCAGCTGTTACAGAAGCAAAAGAAGATGCTAACGTTATAAAGGAAAAATTGGCTGCCAAAGCTGAATCTATATCAGATTCAGTAGAAATCACTAAAGACAAGGCAACTAAAGAAACGAAGAAAGCCAAGGAAAAAGCAAGTGGCTTTTTTTCGGGAATATTTAAAGGATCGAAACATTCCATGGACAGCGCAGTGGATGATGTAAAAGAATTCCTCGATGAAACGAAAAAGGAAGCAGCATTAGAGCAAGCGCATGTCAAGGAAGCGGCAGAAGCCGAACTAAAAAATCTGGAGCATAAAACAGACCGCATGATTTCCAAAACGAAAGAAGCGAAAGATCATGTTACTGAGGAAATAGTTGACCAAGTGGAAAAGACTATCGACGCCACTAAAGTGGCAGGCGATAAAGTAGTTACAGATGAAAAACAAATTGTCGATGATATCGCGCAAGGTGTTGCAGATGTTAAAGATAGCGTAGCGAAAGAAGTAAAGGAAGATGCACAAGCAGCAAAAGAGAAATTAAAAGCAGGTGGTGATGCTGTAGCAGAAAGTGCTGCAACTACGAAAGATAAAGTAATTAAGGAATCAAAGAAAGCTAAAGAAAAGGGTAGTGGTTTTCTTTCGGGAATATTCAAGAGCGCAAAGCATTCTGTAGAAGAAGTATCTGATGATGTAAAAGAATTTGTAGACGAGACAAAGAAGGAAACCACTTTGAAACAAGAGCAAACCAAAGAAAAAATCGTTGCAGGTGTCAAAGACTTGAAAGATACAAAAGAAGCTCTTGTTACTAGTATTCAAGATGTCACTGATAAAACCGTCATTGACGCAAAAGCTGTTAAAGACAAAACTGTTTCTGCAGTAAAAGACAAAAAAGATGAAGTTGTTGAGGAAGTTTCTAAAGATGCGCGTAAAGTTGCTGACACCACGAAAGCAGTTGGTGAGAAAGTAGCAGATGAAACGAAAAAAATCGGAGAAAAAATAGAGGAAACTGTCACAGATATTGCACAAGCTACCAAGGATACTAAAGATGCAGCTATTAAAGAGGTAAAAGAAGATGCAAAATTAGTAAAAGAAAAATTGATTACAGGTGCTGATGCTACCGTAGAAGCTGCGGATAGTGCAAAAGACAAAATGACGAAAGAAACAAAGAAAGCTAAAGATAAAACAGGTCGTTTCTTTTCTGGCATATTTAAAGGCTCCAAACATGCTGCAGAAGATGCAACTGGTGATGCTAAAGAATTTCTAGATGAGAAGAAAAGAGAAGCTTCAATAGAAAAAGAACATGCTAAAGAAGAGAATATTCGAAGACTTAAAGATTTAAAAGATGAGAAAGATACGATTTTTTCTGATATTCAAAAGTCTGCAGACAAAGTTGCCGATGACGCGAAAGAGGCAAAAGATAAAGTTATTTCTGTAGCTAAAGATAAAAAGGATAAAATTATGGAAGAAATTTCGACGGATGTACAGAAGGTTGCCGATGCGACAAAAATAAGCGGTGAAAATGTAGCAACAAAAACGAAAAAAGTTGGTGAGAAAATAGAAGAATCCGCAGCGGATATTATGGAAGATATTAAAGATACTAAAGATACGGCAGTTAAGGAATTAAAAGAAGATACAAAATTAGTGAAAGCAAAATTGACAGCAGGTGCTGATGCTGCTGTAGAAACTACGGACAGCGTAAAGGACAAAGCTACAAAAGAAGCGAAAAAGGCTAAGGAAAAAACAGGACGTTTCTTTTCTGGTATATTTAAAGGAGGAAAACATGTCGCAGAAGAGGCAACTGACGATATTAAGGAATTCTTGGAGGAAACGAAAAGAGAAGTTTCATTAGAAAAACAACGTGCTAAGGAAGAAGTTGCTGCAGGTCTTAAAGATTTAAAAGATAAACAAGATGCTGTTATTACTGGAGTTCAAGAGGCTGCAGACAAGGCCATCATCGATATAAAGGATGCAAAAGATAAAACAGTTTCTGCACTAAAGGACCAAGAAGATAAAGCTGTCGAGAAAGTTTCCAAAGATGCGCAGAAAGTTGCCGACGCCATGAAATCAGCTAGTGAGAAAGTAGCAGATGAAACGAAGAAAATCGAAGAAAAAATGGAGGAAACTGTGGCAGAAGTTGCACAAACTGCCAAGGATACTAAAGATACAGCAATTAAAGAGGTAAAAGATGATGCAAAATTAGTGAAAGAACAATTAGCAGCAAAGATTGATGTAGCAGCGGATGTTGCAGACAGTGCAAAGGATAAAGCGTCAAAAGAAGCGAAAAAAGCTAAGGAAAAAACAGGCGGCTTCTTTTCTGGTTTATTTAAAGGTGGTAAACATGCCGTAGAAGATGCTGCTGACGATGTTAAAGAATTTATGGATGAGACAAAGAGAGATGCTCAATTGGAAGAAGAACATGCTAAGGAAAAAATTGCATCGGAACTTAGAGACTTAAAAGATAAAAAAGATGCAGCGGCAACAGATGTAAAAGGTGTTGCTGATAAAGCTACAGCTGACATGAAACATGCAAAAGATACAGCAATTTCTGATGTTAAAGATCAAAAGGATAAAATTGTCGAAGAAATTTCCATAGATACGCAGAAAGTTGCTGATACTACAAAAGCAGTTAGTGAGAAAGTAGCAGCGGAAACGAAGAAGATCAGTGAAAAAATAGGCGAAACTGCCGCAGATGTTGGGCATGCTACCAAGGATATTAAAGATGCTACAATTAAGGAAGTAAAGGAAGATGCAAAAAAAATTGAAGATAAATTAATAGTAGATGTTGATGCGGCTGCAGAAGCTGTTGGTAGTGCAAAAGATAAAACGTCGAAAGAAGTGAAGAAAGCTAAGGAAAAAACAGGTGGTTTCTTCTCTGGTATCTTCAAAGGTGCGAAACATGCTGTAGAAGACGCAGCAGACGATGTCAAAGAATTTCTAGATGAAACAAAACATGAGGCAGAATTGGAAGAAGCTCGTATTAAAGAAGCATCAATTGCTAATTTGAAAGAATTGAAACATAAGAAGGATGCTGTTGTCAGTGATGTAAAAGACACGGCAGATCGAACTGTCGCTGAAATAAAAGAAGCTAAGGATAAAACTGTTGCCACAGCAAAAGATACGACAGATACAGTCACTAAGAGAGTTTCGGAAGATATTCAGAAAGCTACTGATGCAGGTAAAGCTGTTAAAGATAAAGCAGCATCAGAAGTAAAGAAAGCTGGTGAGAAATTGGATTCAACAGTACAAGACATCGCACACGAGATTTCGCATTCGAAAGATGCAGCCATTAAAGAAGCTAGAGATGAAACCAAAGTAATGAAAGAGAAAATGACAGCTGGAGTTGAAGCTGTGACTGAAAGTGCTGAGACCATTAAAGATAAAGCGGTTAAAGGAGCAAAGAAGACAAAGGAAAAAGGGTCCGGTTTTTTGTCAGGCATATTTAAAGGTGCCAAGCATTCTGTTGAAAGCGCAGCAGATGATGTCAAAGAATTTCTAGATGAAACGAAACGCGAAGCAGAATCGGAAGAAGCTCGTGCTAAGGAAGCAGCAGCGACTGGATTGAAGGAACTAGAACATAAAAAAGATGCTGCCGTTATTGGCATAAAAGATGCGACTGATCAAGCTGTTGCTGGAATAAAAGATGTCAAGGATAAGACTCTTATTGCAGCGAAAGATACAAAAGAAAAAGTTATTGAAAAAGTCTCGGAAGATATTCAAAAGACTACAGATGCGAGTAAAGCTGCTAAAGATCAAGTGACAACAGAAGTAAAGAAAGTTGGTGATAAATTAGATTCAACAGCACAGGACGTTGCACAAAAAGTTACAGATACTAAAGATGCGATTGTCAAGGAAGTACAGGAGGATACGAAAAAGGTGAAAGAGAAATTAGTAACTGAAATTGAACAAGCAGCAGAGGATGCGAAACATGCAAAGGATAAAGCAATTTCTGTTGTTAAAGATCAAAAGGATAAAATTGCCGAGGAAGTTTCCAAAGATGCGCAGAAAGTTACCGATGGCACGAAAGCAACCGGCGAGAAAGTAGTAGCAGAAACGAAAAAAATTGGTGAAAAAATAGAAGAAACCGCAACAGACGTTGCACAAGCTGCCAAGGATATTAAAGATGCAACGGTTAAAGAAGTGAAAAAAGATACAAGGAAGATAAAAGGAGAATTGACAGCAAGCGTTGACTCTGCCGCGGAAGTTGTAGACAGTGCAAAAGATAAAGCGAAGAAAACGAAGGAAAAAACAAGTGGCTTTTTTTCCGGGATATTTAAAGGTGCAAAACATGCTGTAGAAGATACATCTGACGACGTCAAGGAATTCTTGGATGAAACGAAAAGAGAAGCTTCTATAGAAAAAGAACGTGCTGAGAAAGAAATGGCCGCTGATCTCAAAACTTTAAAAGACAAAAAAGATTCTACGATCTCCGGAGTTCATGGGGTAATAGGTAAAACTGTTGCTGATGTGAAAGATGCGAAGCATAAAACAGTTTCTACCATAAAAGATAAAAAAGACAAAGTTACTGATGACATTTCCAAAGATGTTTATAAAATTACTGATACCACAAAAGCAGTTGGTGAGAAAGTCATAACAGAAACGAAAAAAATTGGTAGAGAAATAGAAACAACCGCGAAAGATGTTGCACAAGGTATTATAGATACTAAGGATACAGTGGCTGTAGAAGTGAAAGATGATGCAAAATTGGTGAAAGAAAAAGTGTCATCTGATATAAGCACTGTAGCTGATGGTAGCCAGAGTGCTAAAGATAAAGCGACTAAAGATATGAAGAAAGTTAAAGAAAAAGGTTCCGGTTTTCTATCGGGAATATTTAAAGGTGCCAAGCATTCTGTTGAAAGCGCAGCAGACGATGTCAAAGAATTTCTAGATGAAACAAAACGAGAAGCAGAACTGGAAGAAACTCATGCTAAGGAAGCAGCAGCGGCTGGATTGAAAGAATTAGAACATAAAAAGGATGCTATCGTTACTGGTGTAAAAGATACAACTGATCAAGCTATTGCTGGAATAAAAGGTACTAAGGATAAGACTATGACTGCAGCGAAAGAAACAAAAGAAAAAGTTGTTGAAAAAGTCTCGGAAGATATTCAGAAGGTTACAGATGCAGGTAAAGCTGCTAAAGACAAAGTGACAGCAGAAGTAAAGAAAGTTGGTGATAAATTTGATTCAACAGCACAGGATGTTGCACAAAAAGTTGCAGATACCAAAGGTGCAGTTGTTAAGGAAGTACAGGATGATACAAAAAAGGTGAAAGAGAAATTGGCAGGAGAAGTCGAAACTGTAGCCCATGGTGCTGAAGCAGCTAAGGATAAGGCAACTAAAGAAGCGAAAAAAGCTAAAGAAAAGGGATCCGGTTTTCTCTCGGGAATAGTTAAAGGTGCGAAACATGCTGTTGGAAGCGCAAGGGATGATGTTAAAGAATTTCTGGATGAAACAAAGTACGAGGCGAAATTAGAAGAAGCTCGTGCTAAAGAAATTGCAACAGTTGGTGTGAAGAAACTGGAGCATAAGAAAGATGTTATTGATAGCGCAAAGGATGTTACAAAAGAAATAGTAACTGATGTTAAGGACGCTAAAGATAAAATTTCTGACTCAATGAGTCAAGTAGCGGACACCACGAAGATTGCAATTGATAAGCTTGCAACTGAAACAAAGAAAGTTGATGACAAAATAGAATCTAAAACCACGGATATTGCACATGATATAGGGTATGCCAGAGAAAGTCTCGATAAAGAGATAAAAGAGGATACAAAGGCGGTGAAGGATAAATTATTAACAAGTGCCGATACTGTCGCTGATGGCGCCAAAGCAGCCAAAGACGAACTTGCGAAAGATGCTAAAAAGGCGAAGGACACGGGTTCAGATTTCCTATCTGGAGTTATTCAGAGTGCAAAGCAAACAGGAAAGGAAATTTCCGATGACGTGAAGGACTTTCTGGAAGTAACCAGGCAAGAAGCAGCTGCTGATAAAGCACTCGCTAGAGAAGCCGCGGCGGCAAGATCAAAAGACCTGGAAAAAGCAAAGGATAAAGCCGTTGGTGAAATTAAAACCTCTACGAGTAAAGTTGTGAAAGGCACGAAAGACGCTAAGGAAAAGAGTCTTTCCAGTATAAAAGGTGCGAAGGACAAAACGATCTCTACTGTGAAAGCGGCGGGAAGTAAGATAGGACATAGTGTGACGCAAGCCGGGGAAAAAGTTAAATCTACTGAGAGAGTGACTCAAGATGTGACACAGAAAACTAAACGCGCCAAAGATGCTATTGTAAGTGAAGCAAAGGAAGATACACGAATAGTCAAAGGAAAATTGACGACTGGTACAGGTGCAGTCGCTAGTACGGCAGAAACTGTTAAGGACAAAACCGCGAAAGATACTAAAAAAATCAAACAAAAATCAGGCAACTTTTTATCAGGCGTGGTTAAGAGCGCCAAACACGCAGTAGAAGATGCAACGGATGATATGAAGGACTTCCTGGAAGAGACCAAGCAAGAAGCATCCGCGGAAGAAGCTCGTACTAAGAGCGATCTCGCTCAAGCGAAAGATAAATCCGCCAAATTAACAACTGATGTAAAGGACAAATCTGTCAGTGCCATTAAAACTACGAGAAAGAGTCCCCCGAAGTCACAATTATCAGTGGACGTGAAAGGCACGGGCAAAACTTCGCCTATCACTAAGAGAACGGGCAAAGTGACTGAAACGTCAGCGACAAAAAGAAACGGTGATAGAATAGGATCGAAACGCACAGGCGAGATTGTTCAGGAGGTAGTTCGTAGATCCGATATAGCTGGCAGGTCAGAGACGTCCGGTGGCGTCGAGCATTTAACCGAGACAGTTAGCGTTAAGAAAGTATCTCGCATTCCACAAAAGAAAAGTTCGGGTAAGGAGACAGGCTCAGACGATTCGAGTAATTCGCGTAGAGTAGTAGAGACAGTAACCACGGTAGGGCACCCCGAGCCTCGCACACGGCACTCCGTCACCACAATCGTGACAAAGTCTGTGCGAACGACCCCACCGCCACCCAGTTCACTCGCCGAGTTCACTGACAGTAGAACCGAAGGTATCTTGCAATAATCTTGCGTTATATCCATATCTATATCTATATATTATATATTACATATACCAGCTGTGTGTAACATGATTAATGATTAAGTTGACGCTTCTCTGTAACTTCAGTTTTACTAGTTATTCTCGTGACATCAGAGAGCAAAAAAAGAGAAAGATATATATATATATATATTTATATATATACATTCATGCACCTTCGTCAGTCATTAATGAAACCTAACACTCTAATCTTTCAGTCATTTTCAGTCCATTAATTCATCATTTTACGATCCGTAGAACCAATCGACAACATCCGAGACAATCATACTACCGCTTATTCCAATTATAATTTTCTGCGTATTGTTTTAAATTTTCTTTATGTTTCCATGTGTATCGAATGGGTATATTGTTAATTGAAAGCAATTTTACATAAATGAGACGGTATGTATTAATTATAATTATATATATTTAAGATGAAATTTAAATCAGGAAGAGTTCATATAGTATGATGGTTTAAAGAAAGATATGATTAATATTGAATAGAACAAACGATATACCTATATGTACATACTACATTTAATTATTTGCTGCACTTATTTTCAGTTACGTCTTAACGATTTTGTTAATATCTATTTAATGCATGATTCCAGGTTTTTGCGCTATTTTTTAAACGTCTCTTTTACCACGATGGATAATTTTCCTAGTATTACTTCTTGAACATCGAAATCTTATTTTGTTGCCCCAACCGTGTCTCTTTTTTTTCGTTTGTAGCGTATATAACATATAGAGATCACGTATTTACGATTATGCGGTAATTATGTCTCATTGAAATTAACAGGAATACCACAACTAGCGAAGCATGAACTGAGGTATGCCATGCAGAGAAAAAAAAACATCATCCATCATCTAATCTTTGTTGAATCATTGCTTTCAATGTCATATTTGCCGATTCCCAATGTAAACTCAATTTTTTTCTTTCTATGAACTTTTCAGACGTGACCAAAGAGGCTGCACGACGGGCACAAAACCTGGCGGACCAGGCGTACACCTCGACGAAAACAGGTAACGTAAAATCGACTCGAGTAAAATGTAAAAGAGTTCACGTACGCGGATCATCATCTCCGATCGAAGATCAGTAACGGTAGAAGACTTTGTTTTTTGGTGCCCTCATTTATATTTAGCTTTATCTTCCATAGTTAGCACCTGCCGACGCTTTCACACTAACTGATACTGTGCGCACGTCTCTTACTAAATAGTTACCGATCTCTTTTTTGTATTGTCGAAGACAAGAGATAGAGTTTTCATTTGCTCGAAAAAACTAATCTGTATATAATACATATATACTCGTCGAGTAGTTTAGCCAGTTGTATAGCGTGTCCAACAAATTGTGGTATCGGCGAGGAAGTGATTTTTCTGTGAAAAAAGACAAGCCAAAGAAATATAATTTAGATATTACTTTTACAATTAATTGCGTGATCTCAGAAAAAATTTGGAATATTCTGAATGTTCTCGACGTTTGTCTGCATCCACAATGGTACATTTTAGTAAGATTCAAGCGTCATAACCAGACACCGTTTTTTAATGAGTGTATTCTCTTTCATTTTCGATAAAAAGACTAATCCTGGTTGCAATATTGATACTAACTAAAAAAAAAAACTAAATAAGCGGGCAGAACCGCAATGCACGCGCACACGCATCATGCGCGAGACGCATCTCTTTGGGATCGCTTCTCCTATGCCTCACATGCGTGCGTGCGTGTACCAAGCGCGAATCTTTCGTTAATTAGTGCGTAATGTGCGCGTACACATGCGTATGCGAGGCAGACACGCTCCGAATCTTTCCGGTCTAACTTTGGCAGCTGGGCTAGAGTTAAAATTCTTAGTATGTATCAATGTGCTTTATGTCCTTGTTCCTGTTCTTGTCCATGTCCTTTTGGATGGGTCAGGGCATGATTCGGCTGAGATTGATGGGACTGTAGAGAGGCATGCTACTTCTGCTCCATCAAAACAACCTGTTCCCGCCCCGCGTCTCTCCACCACCAAGCCGTCTACCAAACCCGAGTTCCATCTGGAGCTTAGTGATGTCTCACGAACACATAAAACGATTGAGCAGCCTTCCAAGCCAACGCAGGAGATGCAGTCACCGAGCAAGAGCAGTCCAAAGAGCAAGATATCTTTTAAAATAGACTCTTACGCGCCTAAATCGAGCGACGATCCCGAATCCGTCCCATTAAAGTTCTCGGAAGATCACATCATCGGTCCACAGGCGGTTTCGCGAACCATCAAATACGTTACTGAAGATACAGATGGGGAGTTGATCAAAGAGACGATAGAAGTGAAAAAGAAAGTATCGAGTGATGCTATCCAGACAGTCATCAAAACGGACGATCTGACTGAGACTATGATAAGTGATAAAACGGAAATAATTCCATCCGTAGAACAAATACGAACAACTACAGTGACCAACAATTCGTCGATCGATCCTACGAAATTGAAGGAACTAATGGAGACTGGTGGTATTGTAGAGATGGTGAGGACTGTGACTTTGACGTCAGAGGACAGTACTTTGCAACCTGTAACACATGAGGAGGTTGTCAAGAGGATAAACCAAGTCGCTAATACGCTACCCAACGAGATCTTCGATTTCGGCGACTCCTCTACCACTACGATTAGGACCGATAGATCGGAGTCTGACGGTGTCGTGCAGATGGTGCAACGCGTGACGTCGGAGATCGAGAAGACCGAAAGGATGGTGAGAACAATGACTTCTAGCAGTGATGGCGGCGGCTACGGGGACGCGGAGTCCGCCCTAAGAAGCCTTCAGGAACAATTAACGAGATCCGAAATCGGAGAGACCGCCTCTTGGACAGCGGCGAATGAACAGTGGGAGGTGCAGTATTCCCAAGACACATCACCTGGTTCTGGAAATGGTGGTGTTGAAACGTTTGCCAGCAACAACAACAACAATAACAACAACAAGAACGATGGTAGTTCAAGGCATGATATGCACAGCGACACCGATAGTGACGGTTCGCCGCAACCTAGAAGAAGATCCCCGAGCAAGAGGCGTACGTTGGGCAGTTCCAGCGGATCGGATGTAGCACTGCACGAAGGTGCGGAGCTGTCCCCGTTGGAGGACGACCAAGGTACCGCACTCTCACAGCTAACCTTCTGCATAAACAATGTACATACCCTTCGAACTCTCCCTCGCTAATCGGTTACTTCCTGGATTATGTGAACGAACGAGTCCGAAAAAAAAAAGATATATTATATTTGTACATAGATTATATTACACGTTGAGCCTTGGTGTTGAATCCCTGCTACCTTTGCATGCAACTCCTATGCATTTTCCTGTACTTCCTGCTAGTTGCACGATGAGAAGAATTAATATTGGGTGGTGGAAGTTGATCGATGAAGATCATCCTTGGAACGATAAAGTTGATCGATTGAGATCACTCAAATCCTAAAGTTACAGGTGTCATAGATATACTGTTGTTCCAGGGATGTAAATTTGGATTTGGAGACAGTCAAAGATCTTCTGTTAGTTCATTTACAATTTGCATTTGAAATTTTCTCTTAGTTTTAATATAGCCTTTTTATTTATTTATGATACTTTGCAGTACATTAAGTGTAGATTTTAAAATTTCAAAGAAATCCTTTCTTGAACTTGAAATATCGATAACTTGGTTAATTTTTAATTATGAGGACCTTTGACTCTCTATTACTTGAGGTTGCAAAGGACAAAATGGGAATTGTTTGCTTGAAAATTGCATGATCTGTGATGTTTTGCACAAAGATCAATGTCGATGGCGTCGTACGTACCTTTTTACAGAAGGGTAGTGACCCGGAAGGAAAAATAAAGCTTGTGAGGTACAATCGTACAAATCTGCAGTCATAAAACATGCGGTATATTCTTCTTCGTGCTTCGAGGAATTGTTACATGTACGATTAATGGTGATCGACTAAGTGTTGCTTCTCGTTTGGGAAACGTTCGATAAGAACATTATTCTTTTACTTTTTTGTTTTTCCGTTGGTCTTGGCTAAGATGGAGAGGTTTGTGATCAGGGGCTTCTTGGGACTAGTATACTTCCATTCGCGATCAGCCACGTTGAACGATCAAACATATATCTATCATACGTCGATACATTGTACATTCGGTGATATGTAATAAGATTTAACGAAGTTACTTCACATGATTTTGTCAAAATAGCGCTGACGAAATAACAGGGCAATGTTTGTAATGATTGAAAAAAAAATTATACAATGATCGCAACAAACACTTAAAAAATTATTGTGGGATATAAATTCAACGCATATATATGGTCATTTAATATTAAACAATATGAACTAGTTCAGAAGATTTTCCAAAAATTGCACGAGAATATTTTATTATTCATAATATTCAATGAAAATAGTTGCGCGATTAAATCTTGAGTTTGTCTTTCGAAGCTTTTTAATTTGGTAATAAATTGAAATATAGGCATTTTTCGACCAACGAGAATTTAATTCTAAGCATACTGTTTAATGATGATAAAATTAATTTAACTCGATTTTGACTTTCGAGATAGAATGTAACTATCCTGTTATTATCGGCTTTCTCATACTAATTACATGGCTGTGGAGCCATCATCAATCAGCCAGTCAATCAATCAATTAATCAATCAACTGATCAAAATTCACATATGCGATCATAATTCATGGCAATTGATAATCTTTAAGTGACAGAAACACACGGTATGGTACGGTCGATTTGCTCAGGTAATACGATAGAACGGAAGACTAGGATGAAGACATCCGGTAGAGCCAGCTGCGCGTGTTGGACGAGCATAGCTGTCGCTGTGCTGATACTTCTAATAGCACTTATACTTGCCCTGGAGCCACAAATGTTTCGGCGTGTCATCTACACTCTGTCTAACAATATCCCGAGGCAAGCCGGGTACGATTACCCTTCACATTATTTATTTTTTTATTAAAGAATATATATACCATTTTATAATATTGAACTTTTTTAAAAATCAGGCTTTTACGCGGTTATCAGGATAGAAATTTGAACTGCTAATAAGTATCGCTAATAATTACTCAATATTTTATTTTATTTTCAAAAGTGACACGCGCGCACGACTCAAATTTTCTCTGATTAATACTCGTCAATTTGCTTAAAAAAAAATGATATAATCAATTATTATTCTTACGAGTTCGCTTTTGTACTTTTATAAGCGAAAATTAAGAAATTCTCTGAAATTATAATACACATTAATCAGATGATTGCTTTGAACGTGTCACTTTTGAAGAAAATGTACATAATTAATTCATAGATATCTTTGATTATTGTCATGCCAGGTGTGCTTAGGGCTTGTATCAATATTATATTAAATATGCAATGTTCTATGATGCATAAAACATTATTAACAGAAATATTTATCCGAATGTGATATTCGCATATAATAATCTACTTGTTTTTTTAATCACTTGCAATCGTAATGATTTCGAAATTAATTTATTTGCGTATAAACTACTTATATATAAGAAAGGTTTTACTTCGATTGAACACCAGCAGTGATCTTAACAATTTCGGCGAACAGTGAGGAAGAATGAAAAACGCGCAATGAATGGTACTTATAAAACTGAACTACCTTCTGTCACATAAAGGATTACTTTTTTGTACCGATTACGTGTAAGTCATCTGTTTATCTTGAGAAGACAGGTAAATCCCCGCGATTGACGAAACTTGTTCCGCAAGCTTTCTTTTTTCTAGAGTACGACCTGCATGAATATTGACATTGATACTCCCCCGCATGATTGCATCTTTGTATCGTACTTCTTAGTCTAGCCCGTAGTAGTTGTTTTACTTTTGCGTACCCCGTTGTTGGGACACAATGATTTTCCCGCTCCGATCAAATAGATCCAATAGAGAAAGATATGTTTTATACCTAGTTGCACGTACCTTCGACATATCATAAAACTCCCACTCTCCTCTCTCTCTCTCTCTCTCTCTCTCTCTCTTTCTCTCTCTCTCTATTTTTCATTTTCCGTTTTTATCTTTCTTCTTTTTCTCCTTTCTTTTTCTGTTTCTTTTTTCTTTCAAGTATCCTATAGATCACTATTACCCTTCTAGCTCTCTTCTGACAATAAGCAACTCAAGATAAAGCTAAAGTGTAGAGGGACCAACAATCGTGTTTTTTTAGTCACGTTAGGATTGTTAGGCGAATCGTCATGTAAGTAATGTCTAAGTATATGTATATGTATCGTGTCTATACACGTGTGCAAGCACAAGGTACACTGCTTGTTTCGAATTCTATTGATATACGGATGAGTACACATGACTACATCTCGAACGGCACCAAACTAACTGTCTTTTCGTCGCTACGTGAGAGCAAGTTGCGTTGCACCAACCGATATGCTGCGGCTTATTAACAAGTCCATCACCGAATCCGACCCTTCCGATCCTGCAGAACTGCAAACGTACGTACGTCGAAGGGCAGTGCGAAGGGGACTAAGAACCGATATAACTCCGGCGAGTTTGGATTTCAGCACCATTTCGACGCATCGAAAGGCGGACTCTCCGGAATTACATCAGGTTAAAATCCCCAGATGGAGAACCGAGACAGAAGATATTCATGTTTCTTCCTCGCATCCCTTGAGTCTGTAAACGATTCTTCTTATCGATGGTTTGCTGTTCGAACTGTAAACGCAATAATCATTTCGATAGCGCCATTTAATATCCAAGCGTCGATTAGCGCATATCACACGTGCTTTATTCGGTATTGAACATTTGAGTTTCCCAATTTATCTAATACGTTTCCTATTTTGCCGTGCCAGACGTGAAGATCGACTTAAGTAAAATGATTTAACATCGCTCTGAAGAAATCAAAATTTCCGCGAGAATATATATTAACGTATTTTTTGCATCAGAACTTAATATCACCGAATTACTCGCAATAATACACCAGCAACACTTGACCGTTCGTCTAACAATACTAACTAACTGTAGTTAGTACGGGCTCCTATGAAATGGCTGCCAAATCTCATGGAGCGTTTTGTGCAAAACTACGGTCAAAACCAAAGGGCGGTAGACTTGCATATGAAAATCGTGATATTTCATAACTTCTCTTTTTTAATTCCGGTAACATTGTTTACCTGAGAAAGATATATTTTCGTCGTATGCACAATAATGTAAAAATATCCATACATTGTGGAGAACCTTTTTGATCTTATATCTTCAGAGTTATCATTGCTTCACTTCGAATGTCGTTGAGATCACGAATTGATAATTCGTTTCTGCTACGGTATTGCATTTTCAAACAATTTTTACTTTATCCGAATGTATATTATACTATCCGGATGTATTTACCAAATTGTCAAGAAAACACCACTTTCAGTTTTTACCGTAGTATAATCTTTTGTTGTATCGAGAACGTTGAGTACCTACATCTCTTATATACGACTAACTGCTAAATGCTTTGTTCAGCGGCTTTTATCAGCGCTTCACACGAGCTCGCTGCTCGCAGCACAATCGTACTGAGAAGTATTTCGAATATTACTCAGTAATAACATCGCCGTAATTAATTACCTACAGATCAAACGAGCGTTTATCTCTAAGCGCTGTTACAACGGTGCTGTCTTCCTATGAAACGTAGTTGATTTTTCAAGCGAACCTAAATAGCAGAATAATTACTTATATATATAAAAAGTGAATACGAAGAAGTCAATAAATTCTAAGTTTATCTTATGTTGTAAAATCAAAATTAATTCGATACGAATTCTGGCTATATTCCAAATTTCACTGTGCTGAGACTCTACAGTATGTATCGTAAATTATAGATTTTCAGCGCCGGCAGTAAATTTGGAAACACAGCCTTTGTTAATTAGCATTTTTTCATTTGCATCCAATAGGATTTTATAAAAGTTCTATTACGCTTCTCTTGGTACCAAAAGAAATTGGATCTATACATCAAACTGTTATTTAGGATCATCATGTCAGTAACACAATTACTTTTTACTTTTCGTACATGAAGCGAGGAATCATCTCGTCGATTGTATCACAATTTATTACATTCCCTGTGATTAGTCATTATACGCGATTAAATCATAATTGATACATAGGAATTCGGCCGAGTTTGAGATGACTTACAGCTTGTAGCACACGTGTAAAAGTAATTAGCATCACGAGAAAAGAGTAGTGGACACAATAAAAGTTGTACAAGTGTAAATATTTTTGTATATATATATATATATATATATATATATATATATATATATATATATATATATATATATATATATATATATATATATATATATATATATATATATATATATATATATATATATATATATATATATATATATATATATATATATATATATATATATATATATATATATATATATATATATATATATATATATATATATATATATATATATATATATATATATATATATATATATATATATATATATATATATATATATATATATATATATATATATATATATATATATATATATATATATATATATATATATATATATATATATATATATAT
>NW_017305611.1:2877828-2879141 GCF_001594115.1 Trachymyrmex septentrionalis
TCTCTATGTAAAACACGCAGCAGCGAAATAGCAAAATCCGCCGCATCAGTGAAGCGCACGAAGCAGGTGTTTGATTTGTTCTCATTTGTTGTCGCAGAATCTGACTTTTTGCAACATAGCGAGCCATCCTTCATGGAAACGACAACGATCGAGGTGGATCCTGTCACTCAGGAAAGGTACATACGAAATATGATCTTTTTTCTGTTTTTTTTTTATATGTCAAGAACAGGTACGTTGTTATTATCTCTTACAGTGATATAAAATCAGATATTTTTTTTTTACTTTTATCTCCCAATCACGACGCTGTTCATTTCGAAAATTATTTAAAACTTTTTCCTCGCGCTGTGTATAATAATCACGGTGCATGGAAAAATCGTCAAGTTGAAAAAACTTGCATATAGATAAATGTATTAAAAAAAAAAAAATCGTCTCTTGCAGTATAACGACAGCCACGCGAACGGAAACGAGGACGATATCATCCACGGGAACTGGTGGGACGGACGATTTGCGAGAATCGATGCAGAAGATCATGGACACGTTCATGTCGGAAGAGAGGAAGGATCATTAGGAGTAACGTGCATATTTCCATCCTTTGAATTTGCAATAAGAAGAGAAGAAGAAATCATCGTCGAGTTCTCGACATCGATCCCCTCGTCGATTATTGGATCCTTTACCTTTGGAGAGAAATACTTTAATAGCCTTCGGACTTGACGTGTCCTTGGGCATTGAACGAAGAATTTACGATCATGATAGGACTGGGAGCGTATGAAGATGCTCGCTCCTTCGGGGTGCTATTTCCCTGAAACCACACAAAAGCATACACAATGATTTACTATCACGCTCATGGCCTATGCTTCGAGTTTGCTTGCCTTTCCGTTCCGCTCGGTTGCCTTATCTCTTTGCGTTCGTCGGAATCTCGCAATCGAAGATGAATAATGATGACGATGATGATGATGATAATGTATTTGCGTATGTCGTTGCTAGTCCGACTAGCCGATTCGCGCTAGTCTTCACTATGCCAACCCGTCCATGTATGTGCTTTTTCGTGTTGTTTGAAGATATAATGCGAAATGGAAGGGAAAGTATCAAGTGTGGAGACGATGGGACATGTCGAGAAGAAACGCGAAAAAAGCGGGAACGCAACAAGATAAGATCGAATGAGCGATCTGCTGATATCAGCGATCGTCTAGATCAGTAAGATTCTCGCGAGAATAGTCCGTTTAAGCTTTAGGATGGTTATACATCTCTCTATCCGCGCGCAATATATCGCTTAATAGATCGGCAATACACACACACATATATATATATATATA
>NW_017305611.1:2881842-2896597 GCF_001594115.1 Trachymyrmex septentrionalis
ATATATAAATGTACTATGGATTGTAATAATTGTAAGGTGCTATAACAGGAGTATTTTATTTATATAGCGAGTCCCTAAATAAATGTTACATGCTCGTTAATTGTAAGCTCGATGCGGTTATACTGTCAACGTTGTCATCCACGTGAACCAATGTAAACTGGAATAACATCTAAAGAAAACCCGTTACAATGTAGGGATTATGTTGTCTAGGGTGGGCGATGCGAATTCGTTTTAATATCTAAGCCGATGTTAGCTTTCAGTGTACGACACAATTTTAATGGATACAGAGAAGAAGGGGGAGGGAAGGAAAATCATAATATATAAATATATTTAAAAGAACAACAAAATTTAAATAAGCTATTCTATTAATGTATAATATATTGAAAGATATAATGATTATGCTATCTGAAGTTTATAAATTATTATCTATAATGACTGTTATACTACGTTTAATAGACTTGCCTAGAGCCTATCTGACCTAAGGACCAAAGGCACAATCACACACGCGCATCAAAATAAAATAATATGCTCCCATGTATTGTCGTCACATTTGGTACATAATTCATTACGAATACCGCGACACTGGTGCTTCAACGCTATCAACGATGTTTCACGATTTATCTTCCGAGGGGAAAAATATTTTGTACGTATTTCATTTTATATAGATGTGGAGCTATAAGTGGTCATATTACGTGGCATACAAACGTTATGTTCCATGAGCAATAGCAATATACTTTGTATTATTTTACGTTACCGACAAATGTAATACGAAAATATTGTTCTAAACACATGTAATATCTGCGCCACTTATCATTGAAGCATTGACGTGCCAGGGTCGATGATGCTTTATATCTCTCTTAAGGGATGATGCTTTATATCTCT
The DNA here is from genome assembly GCF_001594115.1 of Trachymyrmex septentrionalis. Taxonomy (NCBI): domain Eukaryota; kingdom Metazoa; phylum Arthropoda; class Insecta; order Hymenoptera; family Formicidae; genus Trachymyrmex; species Trachymyrmex septentrionalis. Next base: position 2,882,725 of record NW_017305611.1, read on the forward strand.
CTTAAGGGATGATGCTTTATATCTCACATACTTTTGTACAAGTTAATTTTTGTGGACAACATAATACGTCAAGCAGTCAAGCATATATTCTCCCTATACTAATTACATATGTCCCTCCTCAATACTATAATGGCATTAAGCTGTCACTATATACAATAGCATTGCATGGCGTTAAGGTATCAAAAAAGAGACTATAATTTACTATACTATTATGTGAGAGAACTATCAGCGGCATAATAAATAAAATGTTGCATCAGAATTACAATGTCCTCTACAATGGAAAGATAAGGAAAGAGGACACCTATTTCATTCTTTCATTTTATATTTGGACATTCGATAAATAACCAATCAATCACTATCTATTTTTTCGCATCTATCGTGTATATTTTTCTTTTATCTGATTTAACATTTTTTATTGTTTTCAAATATTCTGTTATTTAATTACATTAAAAAAAAAGAAAACTAGTATATTTCGGATATGAACTAAGCAGGATAATTTTACGTAAGTATACATTCTTCATATTATAAACTTTTTTTTGTAAATAAAGAAAAATACTGCGTAAATCTTCTAGTCGATACGTTACAGGGAAAGGATGTGGGAAAGTAAGTATGTTTTTTTTCCATTTACATAAGTAATTTTATTTAATGAAAAAAATCCAAATTCACAATCAAATTGTTCCGTTTTTACGTTGTAATCTAAACAATATTATCGGATTTTATCGAAACAAAAATTATACAAATTAATTTGCACATTTTCGCCTTTGCTAATATCAAATAATATCGAAATGCAGCACACTGTAATCTCCTTTTATAACGAAGGATATGCATTGAATAATTGCACTAATTACATAACAAAACGCATGTCCTAAGAATTAAATGTGGCACGCGTTACGTGTTGTACTGAATAGCTATATTACTAACAACGTATGTGTTAACCGATTGAAACAATAATAAAAGAACGCCAAGACGGGAAAGTTACAGAGAACTTATTCCTTCTCATGCATCTTTTATTAATTTAATATTTAATTTATTATTTTAGCAATTTACTAGTAAGTTCTAAAATCTCATCAAAATTTGACATGTCTAATTGTACGTTACTTCGCTTCCTGAAAGATAATTTTTAACGAGAGACATTCCAACATATAAAAAGAGTACTTATTGAGTGATATATAGTGATATTTCATTTTCTGAGTTAATAATATATGTATATGTATATTTCACAAATTGGCAGATAATACAAGACATAAAAAAGAAATATACAAAGAAAAACAATTATATAAAGGTGGTATGCATATTGATTATGTACAAACGTAGATCTGATTAATCTGACGCGTACGCAAAATTTAACTCCATATGCTAAATATTTGTAATTTCCCTATTTGAAAGAATTTACGCTCCTATAAAAATTTACAAATATTAAAAACAACTATTCAAACTGGAACACGATGTTACCCATAAACTGACGATTTATTTGTAGATACATACAGTGAGATGAGCTACTCGACAGAAGGAAACTTTGACGTGTAATTGTATTTTTCAAACGAATAGATGTCCCCATATATGTTCTCGTGATGTATCTTTTTTATTATTAAACTGCAGGTCATCAGATCTGCAAGGAGAATGATATATATCACATGCTGAATGAGCACTATTCAGTTTATTGCTTATACTAAAATAAACTAAATAAAAAAAAATAAAGAGAAAAATAGACTAAGCTTTTTAACTGCTATTGTATATAAAACAAGTGTAGAAAAGCTAAAAAATAAAAAAATTATAATATAACATAAATATATAGAATATATATATAATTTGAAAGAATATATAAAAACTTACATTGTCAACATCATCTTCATCATCATCGCTAATTTCATCCCCAAATTCGATGTCTTCATCGAATCCGTCTTCCACAAAGGTTACTGTATCGTTGATACGCACTAAGAAAACATTTTATGTTAGAAAATATATAAAATAGAAATTTTTTTAGATAAAAAAATTGTTTTACAACTTATAAAATAATTTACAAGATTAAGAATTTAACCAAAAATTAGGAGAGGTCTACTAAACTACACTTCGCAATTTCCATTGCAAAATGTACTAGAATACTTACCAGTTTCTGGGAATTCGCCATAAGTCTTCAAGTTACGTGCTTCGTCAGACGTGTACTTCAATATAACATCTGCCTTAGCATCCTGGTAGTCTCGCAGTCCGATCAGTATGATATCTCCTTGATTAATCCACACCTTCTTCCGCAGTTTGCCTCGGATGTGGCACAATCGTTTGACCCCGTCGAAACACATGGCCTCTAACCTACCATTGCCCAGCATTTTTGTCACTTGAGCGTATTCTGCGCAAAACAAACATCGAGTAAGTCACCGACACTCATTCCCGAGAGAACGTCGCGTCATTCGCACCATGTTTCACTCTCACCTTGTCCATCTTCCTTGAACACCAGTTCTCTCTTCTCAGTCTCGTTCTCATTCTTTCCTCTTCTCCTATTTTTACCTCCCTTTCCTGCGAACAAAGCCTTGCGTGATAATGTTCTCAGCGAGTCGTGCGAAAGGGTGAAAATACTTGAGACTCGAGTCACCTCGAGGATGACGTTGACGCAAATTAGGTTAAGTTAACAAACTTAACCACATTAGTGGGACAAAACGCAATAATTGAAAAATCGAGAATTCAAGACGCGGGATAGAATCGAGGTTGCATTTACCTTTATTCTTTGGCATGATGCTCTAGCACGATTTTTCTCAACGACGAAGATACAAATAATTCGACGAAAAGTGACAATGCGGTGGTACGCTTCGAAGATCCTTGCGAGTTGTGGCAGAGTGTAGAGCTGCTACAGAGATAGTCGATTGCGGACTGTGAGATGTCAGCCTAAAATGAAACTGCTCTTCGTTTCTTCAGTTTTGATATCTAGACGATAAATATTCTCGTAATTTTCAATTAACAAATCGGTGGAAGAAAATGGGCATGTAACGAGAAAAAATTTACGGAAAATTTCGATTAACAACAAAATTGACTCGAGAACCGTACACTTCCGGCTTGCCCAAGGTTCACGGATGTTACGACATAAATTCCGCAATTTCCAAATCGTTGGATACGTCCATTCTTCTTAACATTAGACTATACTAAACTGATTAAAACTGTCTAAAGAGTACTGTCTAAAGAGAGATTGAGTGATGGAAGCTTCTAGAAGACGAAAATTGGGATTGAAATGTAAAAGAAATTTATTTAAATGCCTCTTACATTTCGTTTCCTAGAAACTTCGTTTACGATTTTATTGTTGTTTTTCCCTACATTCGACTTTTATACTCCGATTTTTATTTTCGTCACGGATTGCTCTCTTATTTAGAAATCTCCGAGATATAATAATATCTTGTCGCTGACGGATGTAGTGGTAGATAGCTCTTTATAATTACATTGTTCTTTATAATTACATTGCGTCGCGCTTTCTGCACTCAAAATAAAATGGATATATACAATTAGACATTAGAGAGAAAAAGAGGAAGAATGATAAGTCCATTGCGCACTCTTTCCATAGAGTACTAGCTACAGAGAAAATGTATATCTCTTAATTTAGCGATTAATCTTAAAAGTTGAGATAATTAAGGATAAATAATTAATGTTTACAATATTTTACGACTAAAACACTCGTATTTTACATTTTTTAATAAATGTACGACAGGAAAAGAACTTGATACAATTATACACGGTCGCTCCATTGTGAAAGGTTATCTAACCAATAAATAGATATTCCAAATTGTGATTGGATAAGTTGTTATGTTATCCAAAGTGACAGTTAATATTATTAAGAGATCGGTGTGTTACAATGCGCGTACACTTTGTTACCTACGAGATCCTTTACAATCGAATCTCTTGTGTAATGGCGTTGCAAAACCAAATAGTGTACAAAATCATTGTCACTTGTACATAGCAAAAAGATTCAAATCCAAAAAGAAGGCTGCTAATATTGTAATTAATATAATTTATTTCTTTTCCTTAATATGACCTATTTAACGTCTTCCACTTATTTGTCTCTTCGGTAAGCTTTTAAACACAGATGAATATATTCTCTCTGAAAATATATTGCAGAAGAAAGATGAGAATGAGGATTCTGACGAGGAGAAAGAGAAAGACGAGGAGGAAGCTCTCATAGGTTCAAAAGTTATCAAAGTAAGGGTACCTTCTATTCGATTGGATACCATTTCCAAAGCTGGATTTGGAATTTCTCGCAAGTATGTCTAATTTTACTTTATGTACTATATTTGTACAAATATAACATATTGCTTTATAATTTATATTTTTATTTAAATCTTATTTACTTCACATTTTTCTTAGTAAAATTGATGAAGCCTTTTATGCAAGCAAAATTCGTACAAATGGAAATAAAACATTAAAGAAATCTAAAGAGGTAAGTTTACTATTTTTGGAATAAAACTGAAACCTACTGATATAGTCGTAGTAAAATTATAATTATCTTTATATCTTGTACATAATTATACATGTAGAATAATTGTAACAGATGGAAATAGGAGATGAAATCGATTTAATTTTACATCGAAGTGTGGATAATCCTGAACTGCTAGTTATAAACAGAATTGTGATATTATCAATGGATCCTGTAAATGACGGTATACAAATGAAATTATCTGTAGATAAAAACTTACTAATTGAAGATTATGAGGATTCATATTTATAATTTAAAGTTGAACTTTTTTGCATGTCAATATTAAAATTGCATATTGTACATAATAAAGATATTAATATTATATTTAAATAATTCTTAGTAATTTAATAATTTATCCTTGACCTATTTATATGTATTACATAATATATTTATGTATGGGAATATAAAAGGAGAAATTCGAAAATAAGAAATACATTAAAATTGTAGAACACACTAACATATATGTTATTTTATTCTGTAATTTCTTTTATTTTGTCAGAGATTGGCTGCTGAATTGCTCCTACTTCTTGCAACAAATCTTGTTTAGATTCAAAGTATTCTTTATACCACATAATATGTCCAATTTTCTCTTGAACTGTCAAGTATGGATTCTTTGAAAGTCCAGTGCACACTAATTCCATAAAATGACGAATTGGTCCTGCTTTAGGACACCATCCCTTCAGATTACGTTCCATAAAGACATGTTCTGAGAAATGAACATTTTGCTCTTCTTCCATTCCTGAAATATATAAAAATAATTAAACTCAGTTATTCCAAGTGCCAAAAGAACATAATATATAAGCACGTGTAGTAGAAACCTTGCTCATTGTCAATAGGGAATTTCCATAATTTTCCTTGCTCCGTCCATAGAATTAGTTCTTGAAAAACATTAGCAGGTGGATGAGTTGTCAATGATTTTAATTCTCTTTGTTCTAATGCCGCCCATGTTTTCAATTCCGGTATATTTGGTGAAGGGGCATTCATATTTTCAAAAATGTTAGTAGGCTTTCCATTCCACAAATTGATATTTTCGAATCTATCATATAATCAATTAAAAATTATACGTTAAATATATATTTAAAATATATTAAAATATCTAAATATATTAGATTATAATATAATATAATAAATAAATAATATCATATAATTTGTATAAATGAATAGATTTAATCTCTATAATATAATAATAATTAATATTATATTTCTTGTAATACCTGGCACGAGGCGTTCTTTCACGTTTAGTATCCTGTAACATCTCTTTAGATGGTGTAACACTTCGTAATAACTTTCTTGATATACTATCTTCAATTGCTTTCTTTATTGGTTGCTTATTATATTCGTCTAGCAGGTTTTGTATTATAGACTTTTTTTCTAAATGTTTTGTTTGTCCTTGGGAATTTTTTTGCACATCATATTTTGACAATTGTTTAACATTTTTACTATTAAATAAAATTATATCATAAAAATATTTTTAAAAAAACTTATGAAATTACAAGTAATGTATATGTGTAAACATATACATATTACTATATGTAATATATATAATTTATTGTACTCAATGATGCAACAATACATTTACATACGTGCTTTCTTGTATTTTTTTCAATGCTTTTACTCTAGATGCAAGAATTTTTTCAAGCAAGTCTGATGTTGTTTTGGTTTTATCTCCACCAAGCGTGTTAGCCACATCTTCTGCCGCATTTACTATTTTCTTTTCTACAAAAAAAAAAAATAATTAAACACATCAGGCAAGATGTAAACCTGCACAAAGATAGAATTATCAATAGATAAAGTTACCAAAAGATTCATGTTTTTTATTTGATATTTCCTTCTTCTTTTTAGGCTGCATAGCAACATCAATAGTTTTCTGCATCTTTCTTGTCTAAAAAAGTAATAACAGATATCTTCATTAAAGTATATACTAGCTTACATTTGTCTCTGAAAAATATCTCATTATATATTACTTTTAAATGTATATCAACATTTTACTTTAAAATATAACACAATTTAGCACACATTATTATTATTTAAATACTCAGTTTGATTTCTGTGTTCTGAAATGCAATAATTTAAAAAAAATTATTTTTAAATATTAGAACATTTTCAAAAAAGAAAATGTTTTTATTATTTTTTTTAAAGTAAGAACTTTTATTGTTAGTATCTCTGTATGTTTACTAAAAATAGAGTAAAATAATAGAGATTCCTAATAGAAATGAAATAATATATTCTGGATTTAACATAATTAAAAATAGATATCATTACATAAAAATTTCATAATTTACTTGTAGCATGTTCTTCAAGAAGTTTTCCAAATCATATTTGTTATCTGATGTTGCACTTGCAGAACTTGCACTTTTAACATGCGTTGTCTTTGGTTTTATTTTTTCAGAATCAGAATCAGAATCTGATGAATCTGATGATGATGAAGATGAAGAGCACAATCTCGTGGAAATATTTATCCATTGAAATAATATTCCGCTTGAGGATCTTATATTACATCTGTGAAATATATTTCTTGATATAATAAAAAAATTATCAATTAATAGATAGTATTTTATACAGAATAATACAAGTCTAATAAAAACATTAATCAATAATAATATAATAAATCACTTTATACAGCATAACTATATGTATGTGCATAAAAAAATAAAGATCTAGTTTAATTATAAAATTTTAAATGAGAGAGAGAGAGAGAGAGAGAGAGAGAGAGAGAGAGAGAGAGAGATGCAAACTATGTAGATAAAATATAAATTGAAAAATATACTAAACAACTCATTTTTTATACCCTTGAAGATATATAATCGTGTTTATATAATATTTCATTATTTTATTCTCATTATATATATATATATAATAAAAATTCTATACATTAAGCCATAGAAAACTTTCTCGACAGACATCTTAATATACAACATTTTCAACTATCTATTAATTTCAATATAGTGCAAATGTACTTACTTTGATAATATGTATAAGGGCAACATATTTGCAAATATTTTACAACTCAATTTTACCACACTGAGAAATGAGCACAAGATAGCACTTGAAAGAGTCTCTTATTCAGGAACAAGTAATTGTATAGAGGCCGTAGAATCTAATAAGAAAAAATTAAATCGAGTTGACAGTCGCATGTTAATAGTAGCGACAATAATGCATTATATGTCAAATACTTACATACAAAGATTAATAACAAATGTAATTACAAAATTAAAAGATTAAAAATAAGAAATCCTAACCTAAAGAAAATAGTTTGAAAGCGATCATTTCGGCGATGTTATCATTTATCACATGGCCTGCGCCATATTGGGAATAGATACTAGCACCTCTGAATCTGAACTTAGGAGGCATTACATTCTCTTCTGCCCTATCGTCGGTAAAAGAATTTATTAGAGTGTAGTTTCTAACAATTAATGAATTTAAATATAAAAATGATGAAATCGCCTTGCATCATTTGTAAAAAAAAATATAGCAAATCAATTTAAAAGTGTAAAAATTATTAATAATATTAATTAAAAGTTATCTCAATTCACCAGTGATTCATATATATTTAAGTAGTTTTGCTCCTAAGTTCAGATAGTGCTAGTATCTAAGGCCTAATTTTCAATATGGCGACGCCCATACAATGATGAATGATCTCATTCTCACCTTTTGACTCTGGTTTCGATATGGTTAATATCTTTGCGCTACTTTCGTAGCATTATTGATGCGGTATAGTAATTTAATGAATTTTATATCTGGTTAAAATCGACTCCGATGACGGAATCGGGGCGAATCAAGGATGACGAAGACAGTTTAGTGAATCGCAACGCAATGCAATCAATGTCGGTGATTGTTAACATGGAATTACAAAGCGTCATCCGTTATCGTACTTGTCGCCTTCGGTCGTATTTATCACAATTGCCACGTATGTGCTCGTAAACTTGTAATTGCTAGTAGCTGCAATCATGTCATCGAGTAACGCCGAGCAGAGTATCGCACCGCCACCAAATAAAAAGCTGATGGTACGTTTATCTCGTGCAATATCATTTCTTTCGCTTCGTACAGCATGATGAAATTAAAATAATATAATAAAACTTATATAACAAGATTTATATTTGCTTCGTATGGATTATATATATAATTCTCTTTAGTTTGATATCTGCTGTATTTCATGTATCAAATTTGTTTTTTTCTTATCTTATTTTCGTCTTTTTCTTCAAAATATATGCATGTATATATATATATTTTGTATTTATCTTAAATATAAAACGTACAGAGTACAGATAAGTAGGAATAAGCAAATTTTAGATTTAAATATTTTATTATTTAACCATGGTATAAAATTAAAATTGAAAAACAAGAATGTCTTGCTTGTCTGTTGAAAGACTTAACGTCTTATTTTATATAGGATGATTTATTATGGATGACACTATATGGAAGAGAAATTGATTTATTATGATGAAATCTATGTTGTCTAAAACATGGAATCAAGCCTTTTATGGAAAGTTTCATTTTCGAAGATTCATTTAAAATTGTAATTATACCTGTCCTCTCTTTTTGAATAATTTTCTTTGAAGCTGACATATCCATGAGTATAAATAAAATAAATATTCAGATAAATATTTATTTAACTGTAAAAAATACATGTAATATTACAGAAACGATTGTTAGCACAAATTTCAGATACTTATACTAAAAAAAATTATATTAATCATTAAAAAAAATTAATGTAGAAATCTGTAATTATATGAATTTAACATAAAAAAATATCAAGTTGAGAGTGATAATATTTCATGACTTAAACTTCTTGCATTTAGTCTGAAATGAGATGGTTCCTTTTTGAAAAAAACACAACAAGCACATTAAATCTTTTGAAATTTCAAATTACATTCTGTTTCTTCAGGAAATTATTTCCAAATAATAAAATTGTGGAAACGTTTGAATTTGAATATATTCTATAAAATTTTGGAAATTTTTTTAGATTTGTGCAAATGTGTCAGAGCAAGCACATCACGTATCCAGAGCCAAGCGGGGACAAGCTATAGGCAGTATTCGTGGTTTTCGAGGTTGCACAGTATGGCTAACTGGTCTCTCTGGTGCTGGCAAGACCTCCATCTCGTTTCAAATGGAAGCGATTTTGGTGAATCATGGTATTCCTGCCTATGGCCTAGACGGCGACAATGTTAGGAGTGGTCTAAATCGCAATCTAACTTTCAGCAAGCAAGATAGAAAAGAAAATATTAGAAGAGTAGCTGAAGTAGCAAAACTCTTCGCCGACAGCGGACAGATATGTCTCTGCAGCTTTGTGTCACCTTTTGAAGAAGATAGACAGATGGCAAGGCAGATTCATAAAGAAGCTGACTTGCCCTTCTTCGAGATATTTGTAGATACACCCTTGCAAATTTGTGAAGCTCGCGACACTAAAGGCCTTTACAAGAAAGCGCGGCAGGGTACCATTAAAGGTTTCACCGGCATCGATCAAATGTACGAGAGACCCACGAAACCTGATTTAATTGTAAAGACCGAGAATTGCACTCCTGAGGAGTCTGCTTCGACTGTAATTGAGCTTTTAGAGAAGCACCACATTATTCCACCGTTTGCAAAACCATCAGATCTGATCAAAGAGCTCTTTGTTCCGGATTCTAAGCTAGCTTCTGCGAAAATGGAAGCAGAAACTCTACAATACGTGGAGATTAATGAACTCGACGTGCAATGGCTGCAAGTTTTAGCAGAAGGATGGGCGACACCATTAACAGGTTTTATGAGGGAACATCAATACCTTCAGGTATGCTTGAAGCAACCTTAAAACATGATTGCATCCCGCATATGATGTGTTATCTGGAAATTAAGTGATGCGATTTTATCTATCAACTTAATCATTAAATCATCATAATTTCTCTTCTTTAAGGCTCAACACTTGCGGTGTTTGCTCGAAGATGGCAAAGAAGTGAACCAATCGGTGCCAATTGTCCTTGCAATAAGCACGATTGATAAGAATCGTTTAGAAAATTCTCTTGCTGTGACCTTGAGGCACAAACAGAAAACTTTGGCCATCCTACGAAGACCAGAATTTTATTTCCATCGAAAAGAGGAGCGTTGCAGTTGGCAGTTCGGCACTAACAACTTAGGTCATCCCTATGTCAGGATGATTTATGATTCCGGCGACTGGTTGATGGGTGGCGACCTCGAAGTGTTGGAGCGGATCAAATGGCATGACGGACTCGACAAATACAGACTCACGCCAAATGAGATACGTGCCAGATGTCGAAAAATGAAAGCTGATGCAGTATTTGCGTTCCAGCTACGAAACCCCATTCACAATGGTCATGCGCTTCTTATGCAAGTATGTCACTTATTCAAAGCAAATCGTTTTCCTTCATATAACAAAATATAAATGAAAATCACCTTGTTTATCGCATAAGGATACAAAAAGACTGTTGTTGGAGGAGCGTGGTTTCAAAAATCCTGTGCTGCTGCTTCATCCGCTAGGTGGCTGGACGAAAGAAGACGATGTATCCCTATACACCAGGATCCTGCAGCATAAGGCAGTTCTAGACGAGGGTGTGCTGGATACTAATTCTACGTTACTAGCCATCTTTCCCAGCCCGATGATGTATGCTGGACCGATTGAGGTGAAAATTGTAACTACCTTAATGAGTTTTAGCTTTAGTTGTAATTTGACTTTTAATTTCAGCCGTTTTGCTAATAAAACTTTGACTTTGTCTCTGTTGTAATCCCGTGCATCTTTCACTGTACTTACTATGAATATATAACATAAATGAAATAAACACAATTGTTTTTATGCAGGTGCAATGGCACGCAAAGGCTAGGATGAACGCTGGCGCCAATTTTTACATCGTAGGTAGGGATCCTGCGGGTATACCACACCCAAACAAAGATGCCACGCCTGACGGCAATTTGTATGATCCCACTCATGGCGCCAGAGTACTCTCCATGGCCCGAGGTCTTCATAATCTCGAGATCATTCCATTTAAAGTGGCCGCTTATGATACACGGAATGGTAAGATGACATTCTTCGAACCTGAGCGAAAGCAAGATTTTGAGTTTATTTCAGGAACAAAGATGCGAGGTGAGTTTTATGATATTCTATAATACATAAGTTTTAATATTCTATAAAATATATATGAACAATATAAGTAAAATAATTAGTGAAAGATAAATACTAAAAGCAAAATTAAGCAAAACAGACACACATTAATAATGAAATAATATAAAAATAAAGATAGGCACAAGGTACAGCAAGGTAAAAGCGAAGATAAAACAGAAATTTAAAATATAAATTTTACGCCTGATCTTCATCTTTATTTCATATGATTAACATTATAGAATTTATCCTACAAATTATCTCAATATGTTTTCGTTATATTTTTTTTCAAGATGTTTTAAAAAATTGAAAAATTGTATATAATATTGAAACTTTTGAAATTTAAAATTTTGTACGTATGATTCAACATTAATTATTTTATTTGCAGGATTAGCAGAGACAGGCCAGAATCCTCCGGATGGTTTCATGGCACCTAAAGCATGGCAAGTACTTGTGCAATACTACCAAAATTTAGACAAAAATTAAAATTTGAACTTTAACGAGTGTTAAAAGTTTGATCTTCAGACAATTTTTAATGAATTTTGACAAATCTTAATTTGAAGTTTGACTACTGACATATTTAAAAAAGTATGAGAGAAAAAGAGAAAGAAGTACCGTTTTTCCTTTCTCCTCTATCAAAGATTTGATAAATTTGAAAAATCATTTCAGAAGTAACTTAAAAAAGAAACTCAGATTAAAGATATGCGGTTAATTCAGAACAGCTTGTACAAAGAAAAATCGATTTTTTGTAAAGAAAATCACGATTATAAAACTAAGTTATATTTAGGCAGATACAATTCGTTTATCTGATTCTCATGTTTATCAGAGCATTAATATATTATTTTATTTTAAAACTAATATCAGACTATTCGTTGAAAATCAATTTGAACGTGCATTATTCTACAAGTGCATGCTAAAGATCTCAAGTTTTTTAATAACAAAAATATAATATATTATAATTGATAAAATACCTAATGCGCATATAGCATTCTTAGCAAAATGTACATTGAATATTTTATCGACCAAAATATTTATATTACTTTTGCACTTAGATATCTTTATATATAGCTTCTTTATAACGGAATTGGCAATTGAATTTGCAATACAATTCTTTCGCGATCAACAATAAAACAATGAGAGATAAAAGAATTTTATCTTTTCTCGAGACGAGAGGAACATTCCGATTCTACTTAGAAAGAATTTTCAGATGCATACAATCATTGGAATAAGCATAAGCGCAAAAAAACTTGATATTTTGAAGTAGAGATATTAATTCAAATAAATGTGTAAGTTACATTGAAATTTAAATAAACTTTATGTCAAACGTTACACATTTAAATTTCATGCAGCACAGAATCTTTAGCTACATTACAACACGTTGCAATTTTGTGAAAACATTGTAAAAAGAAACATTGCAAAATTACGAGACCCATAGCAATTGTGGCAACAAAAAAATTGTCAAGTCTAATTTTGATTTATTAAGAAGCAAGTACATGCGGTACTGAAAAAAATGCACTAACAAATACAATAATAGCCATTGACATAACTAAAATAAAATCATATGCATTTACTTATCTAATAAATGTATGTACTTTTCTGATTAATTCCAAATAATTTTTCCATGACTTAAATTTGTTTCTCAATATATATATACTGATATATATGACAACATATACTGCAATTGCGATTATATTTGATTTATTATAACGTAACATTTACAGTTACATTGCTACTTTTATTAAATTAATTTTTATATTAGAAGATATATAAAAGATTTTTTTGAATCTCTACGTTTTTTTTCAAGTTTATCCGTTTAAATTACTAATACCGAATGTATAATATCATTAGATATTTCTAACACAATCATTAATATACAATATGTGCATCGAAATTATGATGATAGCAGACGTTTCTAAATTCTAACGTTACGATCATCTAATTAACAGACTACGCAACTGCATTATACATAATATTGCAATCTTGCAATGAAATATTTCTATAGTGTTTTTGCAATCTTTCTGTGCTGTACGAAGTATATTCTTTCGGATGCATCATCCGAAATATTCACAATAATCTTCTATTGTATATAAAATTTTATTTTATACAAATAAAGTACGAAAAGTCTGATATTTTCTATATAAATACATAGAGAATAAATGTATATAATAAAAAAAAATATATATATGTATAATAGTATTTCTCATAAAAAGATATTGTTTAAATAGTACTCCTATCACGCCAGTACGTTATTTTTTGTCTATCTTATGTCTTGTTAATTATAATTGAAATAATTTTAAACTCTTAATTAATGACAAAACTGGATATATTTATATAAT
>NW_017305611.1:2896697-2900005 GCF_001594115.1 Trachymyrmex septentrionalis
TTCTTGAATTTTTTGACATATTTTGCAGCATAATTTCTGTTGCAACGGTTAAAGAATTTAAAAAATAAAAAATTTATAGATTTTTAAAGTGAAGAAAAAAATGCACAAGTTCCTATGACTAAATCTAAATATTTGAATTTTCGATTTTTCTAACATTAAAAAGATATTTCGTTGCAAGATTACACAATATTGTTATACGACTGTAAAATATCTATGATTATAAATAATTCACGATTTACAGTTATTTCTATTTACAACTATAAATCTGAAAGAAAGTCTTCTGCGTATATTTCATATATATATATTTTGTCACATACAAGTTGAGAAATATTGATTTATTTGAATGTAATAATGCAGAAAAAAAATTGAGATAACTTGCTATATCATTCATAGCAGTAAATAATTGCGCTTTAACCAGTAATAACGTATATATTTATAATTTTAATTTCAAATTGGAATGCCAAAAGAACGTCGGCATACAAATACATATACGTACCGATGTCTCTTCAATTTTCTTTCAGCTGTAAAATTTATCATTTTGTCGTAAATGACAATTATATTAACATAAAAGTTAATTTTAGTTATACATTATGTACGCCTACTTATTTTTAAAAATTTCTCTAATCTTATAAGTGTCTCTTACATTAATTTTATATTAATATATAATCACCTTCCTCCTAAAAAAAATATATATATATACATCCATCACTATATTTAACTCCTCTTTTTTTCTCTTTAATTTTTATACTTGCAAATGCATATTATGTATAAAAGTGCAAATTTTTTTCTCGTAAAATTAGATATATCGATTTACATATGGTTATTTTATTTAGAAATTAATTTTCCTGAAGAAAGTGAAAGAACGTTAGAATAATAATCTGTGACATTAAAAAATATGCATTTCCTTATAATACACATATTAGATCTTATTCAAGACTTAATATATATAAACTGAGTTCGTCACTTTAACTATTTTTGTAAAATATAATAAGCATTAGTAAAATACGTACTAAAAAGCGGTTTGTTTTTTAAGCTGTATTATGTTACATTTTCTGAGTTTAAGTGAATAAATAATTTCATAATATGTGCAGAGATAGATTTTTCAAAAATTCGAAATTTGGGCAAGGAAAAAAGTACAAGAGCGCATAGTAAAAATATTTAAATCTTACTATTAGAATTATCCTATTTCCTGTACTTGAAATAAATTAATGAACAAATGCATTCAAAGTTTGAAATAAAGGAAAAACACTGTAAATATAGCTAAATGAAGCAGAGTTTGCGTCTGTTAATATTTCGCAGCGACTCTGTTGACATAGAACGTGGACGATTATTAAGATCCTGTTGTTCTACGGACTTATTTTTATTTGAATGGCGAAAGGAGCGCGAGCATAGTAGATAGCACATTGATCTCTCATGCCAAAGATCTCGGATTCGATCCTGGTAGGAACCAAAATATTTATGCTCATATCTCCTCTCGAAAAAGGCCGGAAAATCTCTTCTGTGGGAGAGTCTTCGCCCACAGAAATACCTCTCGAAAAATTTGCCAATTTTTCGAAACCAGCATTAAAACAGTAAGTCCCATATGCTTGTGGCAATTAAATAATCAGCATGTACGCCACAAACATATGAGAGAGATGTAACACAGGCCTGAGGTCTAACGTAAGAGGAAGAAACAGAACAAATGCCTAGAAATAATGTCTTTGCTGACATTAGTTTCGTAATAGTGTGGAACTATCCGAGGCGTCGAGTGGTTTGCCACTCGGTGCGATTAACTCACGATCTATAGACCTGGTTCAATCTCACCTGCGCTCACATACGCAGTTTTTTCGCGTTTAAGGAGCCGAAAATAGCTCCATTTGATATTTAAGAGATTTTTAATCGTCCAGCGTTAAACTGTAGGTCCCAGTATTTATACATAAATTTGTTTAAGTCCGGATTGACTGATAAGTACGATGAGACAAATACTGATAAATACTGATAAATTTTTTATGTATTCTGCGTTATAATTTAATGGATCCAAAAATAAAAGTTAAAACCCTATAAGGATTTAAAAAATTTCTAGTTGAGAATACAAAATTTGAAAAATCTGAAATCTAGAAAACTCCATCAAATTTAAGAAATGTTATACTACATATTTTCTAGATTTAATGGAATCTCTCTCCTATGATTACATATATAAGTATAATTTGAACTCAATTATATAGAAATTACGAAATCAAATTTTTTTTCTTTTATGTCGTGATATCACTTGCATATACTTACCACAATATATCAAGGAGATTAAATGGGGTCCAAAAAGTTAAAAATTCTTGAATCTTTTATCAATACGTTCAATTTACAGGAAAAAATCTGTGAAGTCTAATTTAATTGTTATACATGATTGATGCGGTCGGAAGATTAACTTCAGTGTTTGCATCGGACAAGTCGGGTAGAGATAATACCACTGGTATGGGTATCACTTGAATCTTCCCCGAATCGTCTTCGCTTTGCAGCACCACCGCAGTGCCAGATTGTAAAATATCATTTGTCATAATTTCATCTGTTATTATCTCTGCGCCAGACTCTATACTATCGGCCGTAACTTCCTCGGTGTACATATTGGAATCTTCTATGTTCATAATTAATTCGGTAGCTTCCGATGCTTCTCTCGAAGTTTCTTCATACTCCTAGAAGAACAATCAAATTCACAAAAGCAATTTAAAAAAATCAATAAGATTGATCTGTTCATTAGAACTACACTTCATATATTGTCTTCAACATTTCCTTGCTGACAATAATAATCAGAAATGTTAAAATAAAGCTACTAAATAAGAGCTTTACCTGCTCATACACCTGTTCGTATTGCTCTCCATTTTCAAACTTGACTTCTTCGAACTTAACTATTTGTCCTTCTGATAAATTCGCATATTGTCCTTCCTGTTGTTCCTCGAATTGCTCTTCGGTAACATGCATATCCAGTTGATTCACCGAGCGCTTGACGGTATCGTCCTGATCGGATTCAACGTCAGAATTGACGCACGCCGGATTCGAATTCTTCTGTTTAAGATTTCTTCCGGGTACAATACGCTTGAAACCTGAACCACCGAGACTCTCGTGACGACGTTCATGCTTGTTTTTGTCGCCGAGATATTTGAAACGTTGCCGACACACGCTGCACGAATATGGGCGTTCATTGGTATGCGTACGCTCGTGACAAACGAGAGCACTCACTTGCTTACATCGCCAAGGACAATATCTGAAATATATTGAATAAACAATAAATAAATGTAATGATATGTAAATAATATATATATATATATATATATATA
>NW_017305611.1:2900105-2903765 GCF_001594115.1 Trachymyrmex septentrionalis
AATACTATTTTTAACTTTTCCATTTTGACAAGACGCAAGCGATTTTTTTCCTACTACAAATGCCTAATAACAAATAATAATTCACTTACTTGCACTGTAAAGGTCTCTCATCGCTGTGTCGGTTTTGATGATGCTTGATCAACTGAATCTTTGTCTTCAAATTGAAACCACAAATCTCGCAAGTATATGGTCTTTCCTCAGAATGGGAGATCATATGAGTCTTTAGCCGTAATTGATTCACGAATCGTTTTGGGCAGTGAGGACATGCCAAAGTACCCTCGAGACGATTGTGCACGACCATCAAATGATGACGCAGACGCACTTCGGAGTTGAAAATACCTTCACAGTCGGTGCATTTCAACGGGTCCTTTTCCATGTGCGTATTTTTAATATGTGTACGAAGTATCAGCTCTGTCTTAAAGGTCTTATTGCAATGATAGCAGGAAACCCGTTTCTTTTCGGGCAGACCAGATTCGTTGCGGGTAATACCTAGAAGAAAAATAATTTTTCTGTTATATTGAAAATTCCATCCAAAATGTATTAAAATGTTTTTTTCTCTTTCTTTCTTATTACTTATTCTCTTTCACATATATTATCTACGAATTTCTCGCAAATATTTTATAATTATTTTAAACTTAATAATATTCTTGTAAAATTATAGACTGAAGACTACTAAAAAATGTTAGAATCACATTATAAATTATTTAGTGTTTACAAATCATTTAACAGCATCAAATATATGTTACCTGGTACTAACTGGTTATGAATATGCGACATATGCCACTCGAGCGATCTTGTCGAAATCATTGATCTATTACAAATATTACACGTATACTGCTTTCCATCCTTATGTTCTCTATTCCTGTGAATTACCAAAGTCGAATGATTCGGGAACTTTTCCCCACAAACTTGGCAGGAACATTCTTTCAACCCTCTACTTCCAGTTTTTTCGTGCACTCTCAAATGCAGTCTCAAACCATCCCTCCGATTAAATCCAACGCCGCAAGTATCACAACGGAACTGCCTTTGATCTTCGTGAATTCTCACATGTTGTTTCAAGGTCGAGCTGTTTTTGAACATTTTGTCGCAATGTGGACACTGGATACTGTAAGCTTTGTGTGTATGCATGTGTTTTGACAAACTGTAAAACGGCACCAATTTTCTGCAAACTGGACATTCCCTCTTATTTCCAACCGGTTGATGTTTTCTGATTCTATGATGTCTTAAACTCGCGGGATTCTTAAAATCCGCACCGCAATCCTCGCAAAGATATGCTCTTAAAGTAGTGTGAACAGATTTTAGATGAAAGCTCAATTTTTGTTTGAAAGCAAATTTTTTTGGACACTTCGGACATTGATAAATCTTTTCCAAACTCGTGTGTTGCGTCTTCTGATGCTGGTCCAAAGTTCCTTGATGTTTGAATCTTTCACCACAAATTTCGCAAAGTTGACCATAAAGAGTATCAACATGTTTCTGCTCATGTTGACGTTTTTTTCCTTTGGAATCTAGGACTATTTCGCAATATTTGCAAATAAATTTTTTCACACAAATCACATTATGATTTCTTTTCGCTTTATTAGTTTGAAATTCTTCTCCGCAATCTTCGCAGCAATGAAGGATACGGTAGTCGTGAGATTTCAGGTGTCCTTCAAGCAGATCGCGGTTGGGGAAGGTTTCGGAACAATAATCACATTCTAAATAATTATCTTCGTCGGAAATAAGATCAAAAAGAAGACCGGAAGGATGTTGAGTATCTACAAGATCTGGAGGCGATTTAGAAGATGATTTTATAGTTGTGGAGAATCGATCCTCATAGAGGGAGATTATGTCCTCATCCTTGAGGCGAGCAAGAATGATTTTACGCTGCTTCAGATATTCTAAGAATTCCTAGAAAAAAAAAAGAAATTGAAGAAAATAAAACAACAAATTTAAAAAAACCGGAATAAATTATAAATGTGAATAAAGAATTTTGTACACCGGGGATGCCAGAGATTCAAGAACTTTTTTACGATTGATGATAGAGAAATAGATAAGAGACATAAATAAAATAAAGTAGTCTTTTAATAATGTCTAATAAAAAATTCAATTACCTGCAAATTTTCTGTTCTTTCCAAGACTTTTGCTAATTTTTCCAAATTCTCTTCGCTACATGATTCGTCTAGTTCCTTTTGCAAACTTTCCTTTTTCCGCTTTGTCTCTTCCAATTTTTTCATTCTCGATAACTTTGAATGTTCTTCTGTATTATCACTAATCCTTTCTTGACCTTTCTCAATCATTACATCTTTCTCCATTTTCTCTTCTTTCTGCTTCTCATTCTCCTCTTCTTCTTTCATTTCCTCTTCCTCCTTCTCTTTCATTTTCTCCTCTTTTGTCGCCTCTCTCTCTTCATCCTCTTCTTTTATATCTATCATTTCTTCTTCCATTTTTTCAAAATTTGATTTGATAAAAATGTCTTCTTCTTGAATTTCTTTTTGTGTTTCGTTCACGGTATACGTTACCGCCGCCTGATTTCCAAGAACTTTTTCTCGTTTCTTTTTATATTCTTCGATTTGTTCCTCAATTATTTGTTCACGAGCGTCAGGGCGTCGAGATGAAAAATCCTTCGTCAGTGTTTCGTAACGTTTGAGAAAACGTTCAACAGGTTTGAGATCAGCGGAGACTGGCACTACTGCGCGCTTTGGTTCCATGGGTTTGTCCATTTTCTTGACCTGAAAGAAGTCACAAATATACAGGGTGTTTGGAAATCAGTGATAAGTCTTTCGCACAGGGGCAGAATGGATTAAACTGAGAAGAAAAGTATCACTCTACTATTTTGCAATTTTCGCAATAGTTAACAAGATATTAATTGCTAAAAATTGCCGAAAATTGCAAAATGGTAGACGACTTTTTTCTCAGTCCATTCTGTCCCTGTGCAAAAAACTTATCACTGAATGTTATCGATTTTTTTATTATCTTTCTCTGTTGTATTCTTTTATGTTCTTTTTATATCTTTTATATTATATTCTTTTTACATCTGAGGAGGGCTCAATCCAGCAGCCGAAACTTGTTTGTTTTATATTTTAATATACGCCGTTGTTCTTTTTATTTTATTTTATGTATCTTTGACTGTTATCTTTAATTATATATATTATGCGACGACTCTTTTTCGCCATTTATTTTGTTTATTTTGTTTAAAAAACTTATCACTAATTTCTAAATACCCTGTATAGATATACATATAATATATAAAATTATCAATTATATAAATACAACAGCTATAAGCCAAAACAACACATTTAATAACAAAATAGAATTTACAACTTCGAACAGTATTTTACAATCAAATTGAAATGATAAAATTAAGAGTAAGAAATGGTTCGAGTTATTAAAAATTAATTATTAAAGGTTACGAGCCAACCAAAACAATACATTATATGAATCGAATATAATAAGTAACAAACGTCTCTACCTTCCACGAGATCATTAAAGTATCGGTTTTTGAGAAATTATAATAAAAATTAAAATTCACGCATGTTTGGGAGGGAATATATATAAAATTATAATTTATATATCGTACTTAAAAACACAGAAAGGAACTAACGAGACTTCCTGAGTACATAAAGTAAAGTGACAAAAATTAATAAAAAAAAAAAAAAAAAAAAATAAAAATATAAAAAAAAA
>NW_017305611.1:2903865-2910842 GCF_001594115.1 Trachymyrmex septentrionalis
ATAGTGGAACTAAGATTGGAATCAAATGAAAATTGCAATGTAATTCGCAATACAATTTGGAACTTAATAAGAAAAAATAGTAATTATTTATAATTTTTCTTGATTTTTTTGTAGGGATACAATGAAATTAATAATCGATAAAAGATCAAAAATTAAATATAACAATTCGTTAAAATAAGTAAAAAAGAAAAAAAACGAAGAAATAATCTCTCGGCATCAAAATAATAAAATGGAAAAGTCAAAATAAAAAAAAACAAAACTATATAATAAATTTGATTAAATTTTAATCAATTTTACGCAATTTTCAACAATTTTCTCTTTTAAAATTATTTGCTTACACATTTACCTTTACCAGAAGAATCTCGTTCGGCTTGGATCCTTTTACAGTTACATACATAATTCCTTCTTCTTCTGAAGGATTATTCATATTCAAGAGACTGTTCGTATCTAACTTCTGTACTTTATGCTTCTCTACTATACTTTGAATCTCATCTTCCCCTCCATTATTCGATATCATTGGTATTAATTTTCTTTTCAAGATATTCGGTTGCCACATTCCCTCTCTTTGACTTTCACCCTCTGAAGTCTGGGAGACTTCAGATTTCACAGAAATTCCTTCATTTCCTTCCACTCTCACATAAGAATCTGCTGCCATATCATACTTGTAAACAGTTTTTAGGGATTTTTCTTCTTCCTCTTCTTCATCTACCAGGAGCGCAGGGTCTTCAGGATCAAATTCCTCAATAGATTCTTCATCTTCTCCTTCTGCTACTTCCTCGAATATCCCTCCTCCTACTTGTATCACCTCTTTCTCCTCGGTGTCCTTTTCTTCTTCTTCTTCTTCTTCTTCTTCTTCTTCTACCTTTTCCTTCTCCGTTTCTTTCTCAATTTCAAAGTCCTGTCTTATTTTTGATTCATTCAATGAAAAAATGGCACAGATTTTGGGAACTGAATCATCTATTTGATTTTCAGAAATTGCTTGGTTTACATGCTCTATTGACGATAAAGATGGATTTTGTTGAATTGCGGAGGGTAATTGATATTCTGATTTTGTTTCTGGAAAGAAAGAATTTTCCTTATTTTCACAATATATCATCACATTTTTTTTTCTTTTGTTAAATAAGTGTTGCAATTTACTATTATGTTCCAGAAATGAGATTTTCAAGTTATCAAAAATTTTAAACTCCTTTACGATACGTAACAAATAATATATCGAGAGATACTTTTGGTAATCACGCTTTCTTGGAATTATAAATTCTTTGACCGATTTTGATTTTTCTAACAGTATGAGCATATCTAGCAATTTTCAGTTAGAAACAATGAAAAATTAAAATAATTTCTGAGAACAAATTTTTGAAAAGCTTTAAAGCTGCCGATGGATAATAAATTCTTCACATAATTTTAAATAGACATTACTTACAAGTTTTTATTTAAAATCTTGTTATAATAAAATCTAAATAAAAATATTAAAAATCATAAGCTAGATAATGTTCTTTCAAAGATTTTACAATCTATATGTAACGTACAATTATTTACTGTAAATTGAAAAATGTTAAAGAGACATAAAAAATATAAAGAAGAATACCTGAATAGAATGGTTGATTATCCTCTTTTATTATTAAAGAGTCATCGATCGATGTTACCTTTTTCGTAGCATTATCAGTCGTGAGATTGACATGGATAGATTTTAGTTTTATCTCAGCTTTTTTTATCTGCATGAAAAATTTATAACTCATTCTAAGGTCACAGATACAGTCCATGCACATTTGCGTGGACAGGCTACTATCATAAGGATTAACTTCGAGATGCTTGATTTGTTGACTCAATCTCAATTTGATACCCTTTTCACTAAAGATGTCCACCTACAACATGAATTAGTCGTGAAAGTAGCTATAGCTATATGACATAATCAATATAATATCCAAATGTAAATAATAATCATAATATACAATGTTTATACCAAAGGTAGTTTTAGGCCAGCGCAGGTACGGCAGTATTTTCTTAATTCTTGCCGTGTCCTTTCGAGTACGGATGTATCATTTTGCTGCGACTTGCTGTTATTTAAAGATGAAATCCTTGTCAACTCATTTAAGCTCTCGGTGTCCTGTAAACGGACACGAGGCGCAATCTTCTTCAGCTCATCTATGTCTCGAATTTGACCCACAACGGATCCTGTCTGAGATATTTTGCTAATGGTATTACCAGTACCATTGTTGGCATGAGGTTTCGATTCACTGTAGTTGTGATCACGCTTGTTGATTTCGGAATTTGACATTTTCTCCTTTTTTTTCCTTCTTCACTTATACTAGAATCACTTATACTTGCTCTTCAGCACATGATAAATTTTAACTTGATATTTCTTATTTTTGTAAGATAGATTATGTAAAATGTATATCTTCATTTATTCCTGGGATATTTTTAATAAGAAAATTTTAAATAATAAACAAAATGTAATAAAAATAAAAGATCTTATATTTATTTAAAAAATTTTTATAACACAAAATAAAATACCTTAATCATTGAATTGAGTGCTAATCATAGTATTGCTGAACATTCTGTAGTTTTTGCTTGTTATGTAGTTTCTGCTACATAATCACTTTTTCTTTTGCATTTATATTACAACTTCGAAACAATTGAGTTTTAATATCGCTAACGCTACAGTGAACGTTTCGTTTTTAAGATCAATTGCATAAATTTGTGTACTTTTATATTGACTACTATAACGAGTAAATATAGAAAACTAGAAAATAGAGATTAAAAAGTTTGTATTTCCCTGGAACTTTTCACAAAATCGCCAAGATGTTCTTCGATCAATCGCGACATCGAATCTCTCTCTCTCTCTCTCTCTCTCTCTGTGTTCTTTCCTTCCTTCTCTTTCTTTACTAAAATAAAAAATATATATATACATCAAAATAGTATTGTATTTTAAAATTCTGCATTTATTTCATATCGAGCAATATTATCAGTCGAAAGTGTGTGTGTGTTTGTGTATAATGACTATTAATTCTGAAATCAATTCAGTATCCCATAAAAAAAACTTGATTCTAAACTGAATCAAACCAAGAACCGTATTCAGGATAGATAGAGACTCGGTTATAACGCAGAATAAGTTTGAACCTTGAAGCTACCGAAAACAGAGACGTACTTTCAAAAACCGTAGTAGCTCAATACAATACCGACGATAATGATCCCGTCTCCGACGAGAGGAAACTCTAAATTCGCACTAGACTCTGGTATATTCGATACTTGGCCGTGAGTGCCAGATGGCGCGTGCAAATGGCGGCTTTCCCACGAAAATGCTTGGAAACACCACGAAATAATGCGTCGACGCATTTAACTGAGCGAGCCATCTAGATTAGAGGCCTCTAATGGCTCCCGCACACTGGGCGCGGCAACGCTTACAGGAAGTTGTTGCGATAACCAATCATTCTTTTGCTTTTATGGAAAAGTAGTAAATTGATTGGCTACCGTACAATTTCTGTCGTGTGGCAAGCGTGCTGTGTGCAGGATCTATAATAAAGCTGACTTTTCATGCGCAACGGTAAAATATCAAAACAATAGAAATAGAATAGAAATAGAATATAGAATATAGAAATATACACAACAGAATATATATTGTAGGGAATAATTCAATAATTTTGATTGAAATTCATTCCGACTTGTTCCGTGATAGGTTGTAGGATTAGTTCCGGTGTTCATAGTCGATTCTTACATTTAAAATTGTCTTAAGTACAATCTTAAGATATCATAAGCCAATCAGGGAGCCGTACTAGCATCTTAAGACCTTACTTAAGATCTTAAAATAAAAACCGGCCTTAGAAGTAGAGATTCAGATTCACGCGCAACAATTTTCAGATGCTTGACGTTCGATGCTTGCTTGCAATGGCACTTTAAACCCGATTTATAATAGTTTTTTAAACCTTAAGCTATAAAAAAGGGATGAATCATATTGGTATTCAGGGCTGCATTCCAAAACTTTCTCTCCAAGGAAAATTTTATTCGAAATATATAGTACACGTGACGTATACTATAGCATATAGAGTAAAATCTTCCTCAGAGAGGAAATTTTGGAATGCAGCCCAGGGGATTGATTTTGTATTTTGAAACGAGGTGAAAATTACAAAAGTGAACGAATTTACTAGAATACTGATAATTTCATTGGTCAATACCTAGTAAATTTGCTCACTTTGTAATTTTCACCTTGTTTCAAGATACAGAATTGATCATCAGGTAGTTGATTTTTAGGGCGTAATTTGCTCACTTTTATAATTTTTACCTTCTTTGAAGATACAGAATCGACCCCCTGCTTTTCCGTCAAGGTGTGAATATGCCCTAAGGCCTGAGTAGGCTTTCTCCTGTAAAATGATCAGATGAACTAAAACCTAACCTTGCCTAACGCGTAAGACGAATGATTTTGAAGCAATTTGAAATATCGAGTAATTTCAAGTAATTCGCAATAATCTATTGAGGTGGATAATGATAGATTTATTTGATTAAAAAAGATTAAAATTTTCGAAGAGTTGAACTTCGTAATATGTCGAATGAATTTGTACATTCTGTTAAGGTCCCGCGTATCTATAGAATCACGTCCAATATTGTTCGCCGCGTGCGAGAAGATGGTGCTAGCCTAAAAACGTTGATTTACGAAAAGAAGCATCCTGTAAGTGTAAAACATATAATTGTAAGAAGAATAAAAGATCAATTGAAAAAGATCTGATCTTCCGTTAATTATGCTGCTTATAATTACGTTATAAGAATGTAATTTGTCGTGTACGATTCAGAATGTGGCCGGCATATACGGCCTCGCGGTCAACACCTTACAAGCGTTACCTCAGTTAGACCAGCTGTTTGACAAGACCCAAATTCTAACGGAACAATCGCGTCTGAATCCCTGGTTAGCCAGAGTTCTCATAACGGAGCTTTTATGGCGCAAGAGATGCTTGAAGAACCGCTCCAAGCCAATCCTAACTGTCCTAGCTTACGAAAACAAACTACGGGAAGAGTCAATAAACCTCGGCTACATAGAAACTTTCATCGATCATAAAGACAAAGGTAATTATCTTTAATAATCACCGCATGCTTGCATTTTTACAGAATTTCGATCTCCGGAGATTCGTCCTAGTGCAGTAAAGATATTCTCCTTCATGGTCCTGATTATTCGCAACTGCAGAATATTATCCAGTCGACAGAACAAACAAGTTAAAATTGGAGATCTGCAAGATTAT
Source organism: Trachymyrmex septentrionalis (assembly GCF_001594115.1). Taxonomy (NCBI): domain Eukaryota; kingdom Metazoa; phylum Arthropoda; class Insecta; order Hymenoptera; family Formicidae; genus Trachymyrmex; species Trachymyrmex septentrionalis. Next base: position 2,909,091 of record NW_017305611.1, read on the forward strand.
CAAAACAGACCCTGTCATCAGGAATCGATTTGTGACAAAAAGAACAACTGTGAGATGGGTCCAGCAGCAGTACTGGGAACATTGTTCCTCTATAGCATTGCCATGTTCACTTTACCATTTGCTGTTTTCTTTATGATACAACGTTTTATGATATTAGAATTCCAAACTGATACTGCTGTGACTAATTACATTTCTGTACTGGCCGCTGTAATCACAGTGAACTTGATTATCTCCTGTTATGTTTATCAGGCTTTAAATGAGGCTGTTGAGAAGGACCAATGTGAAGACGAAATTAGAGTAGAAACTAAAGAGAGTTTAAATAAGAAAGATGATTAAAATAGTTCTTTCCAAAAAAAAAAGAATTTGTAAAAAAAATTGTGAAATATCAAATATTTTTTATATTATTTAATTAAAAAACGAGCACCCTTTGTTACTTAATTAAAGGATGTATATGTAATTGATATGTCTATATGCATAATGGAGAAAAAAAAAGTTTACTAAAAAAATGTAAATATATAATATATATAAATAAAAATTATATAATGATGAATAATCTTTATTGTAATAAAGTAGCAACAAATGATACTTTATTTTTAAAATATTGTAAATTGACCTATAAATCCCTTTCAAAAGATGATATCTGCTATGTTCTATACATGAGAAATAAGAAATTCTTATCATTATTCCATAAAATCTCGCTTATTTAGATATTACTTTAAATTTGTATACTTTTGCTTGAGAATATTGCGCTACTTCTGGTTTTATATGCTGGAAAATATTGATAAGTGCATCTACTTTATATGGCATAAAAATATAAAAAGTGGGATAAGATATTTTAAGTACACGATTAAGATCAAACTAAAATTTTAATGTAAATTAGATGAAATTTAAATTAGATGAAACAATTTTAATGAAAAAGAAATGCAGGTACATTTACAGATATAGAAAAAAAAGAAAATTTCGCTTAATAAATATGCGTATTTTTTTTTATATTAAAAAATTAAACTTTTTTCATTAGATCAGATTTTTTTCTCCTTTTTTCTTTTAAAATTATATGCATACTTATCGTGTATGCATGAATGTGTGTGTGTGTGTGTGTGTGTGTGTGTGTGTGTGTGTGCATAAAATAAAAAAAATATATAATGTATTTAATTTAATTATATAATGTATTTAATAGATTCTTAAAAAAAATTTGATTGTTTTTCTTTTCTCTTTTCAGTAAAAAAACCTAGATACGTTCGCGTCAATACTCTTCTATTATCAGTGGAAGAGGCAATCTCCTTTTTCCAACAGGATGGATGGCAATTATTACCCAAAAGTACAACATATTCTTCATATCTACAATCCTTGTCGCAATTATCAAAGCCATATTTTATACAAGATCTGCATATATCAGAAATGTTAGTTTTTCCGCCCTCGACAATCTTTCATCATCACAGCGGCTATCGCGATGGCAAGCTTCTTCTTCAAGATAAGGTATAAATAATAGAATTTTTTCTATCTGTACTGATAATATTTTCTTTGTAACTTGTACGATTTTTTTTTTTTTTTTTATTTTAGTATTATCAAATATTTATTACTTAATTAATAGCCTTCTAAAAATGTATATGTGGGACAGTTTTTATAATTATTTAATATAAGTTTACATTTTCTCAACTTTTACCAAATTTTTTTAGTAGACTAAGTATTATTAATACTAATGTATCTATTACTAGTACATAATTTATAATTAGCATAATTAAGATTTAATTA
>NW_017305611.1:2910942-2918666 GCF_001594115.1 Trachymyrmex septentrionalis
AATTAGCATCATTAAGATTTAATTAAAAGTTTGTAAAAAAAAGATACGTTCATAGTTTTTTTTACATTAAAAATCTTATTTCACACTTAGGCTAGCAGTTTGCCGGTGTACTTGTTGAATCCTATTAGTGGTTCTACAGTGTTGGACATGTGCGCTGCGCCCGGCATGAAAGCTACTCATGTGGCAGCAAAACTGCAAAATAACGGGTATACAGTTTGTTTCTTCATCAGATTTGTTATTAGATAATATATGAAAGAAGAAAATCAAGAAATGTATTAATATCTAATATTTATTTTTATTGAATAATTTAAGTAAACTAATTAAAGAAAGAGAATTTAGAAACAGATACTTTAATATAAATTATTATTTTTAAATAGAAAAGTTTATGCCGTGGAGATGGATGCTAAAAGATTTAAAACCTTACTCACTCAGTTGGATAAGACTCATGCCCTTTGTGTGGAGCCTCTTAATCAAGATGTTTTAACTCTCGATCCAAAATTATATTCACACGTGGAATACATTTTAGTCGATCCAACTTGTTCTGGATCAGGTAAAAATTCCCTTTTAATGTAAATTAATAATTTTTAAGTTAACCAAAAAATAGCATAAAAGACAGAATAAGAAAATAGAAAGTAATTCTTTTTATGATTCTTCGCATTATTCCTATTCGTGAAACGAGTGATCATTTATTTAATTAAATTATCTTCTGTAAAATATACCTACATAATTTTTATTTATGTATAATTTACGATATAATCTTACAATTTTCATTAAAGGCATTATCGACAGACCGAAACAGAACGAGATGGATGGAATGCCCGAATCAAAGCGCTTGAAAAAATTACAATCGTTTCAAGTTTATCTTTTGAGATATGCACTATTCAATTTTCCAAATGCAAAAAGAATAATCTACAGCACATGTTCTCTACATCCCGAAGAGAATGAGGAAGTAGTAGACGAAGTTCTGGCCAATGTTGGAAACGCTTATCGTTTGCTATCAGTTAGGCAATTGCTCAAAAATAACTGGACAAACTTCAGCTCGAAAAAATACAACTGTGGAGATTTATGTTTGTATTCGAGGCCAGATGATGATTTTTGCAATGGTTTTTTCGTAGCAGTATTTGAAAGAAATTTTGATGTGACTCTGCCAAAATGCAAACTTAAAGGGGGTAACAAATATCGTATAAATCTTATTGAAACTAACTTGAATATCAAGAAAGATGACATGGCGAAAACATTCACATATCAACAAGAGAAATGTGAAAAGAAGAAAAAGAAGAAGAAGAAAAAGGAAGTGAATGAAGTAATTTCAATGAATGAGGAACAAATGAAGATATCAACAGATATTGTTGAATTTGAAGTACTTGACATAGGTAGCAAAATAAAAGCAAAAAGTAAAAAAGAAGTTGAAAAAATGGATGTTTGCAATGATTCATTTAATTTTAATCATAAAGCATTGAATGAATCTAAAGATATACAAAAAGAGACATTAGATGTCATGGAAACGAAAAAATCCAGGAAGAAAAAAAAATCGAAGCATAAAAATACACTTCAAGAAACTGATTGTGACGAAAAAGAGCAAAATAATGAAATTGAAGTTGAACTGCTAAAGATAAAAAAGAAAAAAGAAAATAAAGAAATCAATATTGATAAAATTCATAAAATAGAACAAGCGGAAGAAACCGAAATTGGACCATCAAAGAAGAGGAAAAAAAATAAAGAGAGTTATTAAGTAGAAATAAATATGTTATTAAATAAGAAATCATGTATTTTTTCGTCATACCATTGCGTTATTCCTTATTCCGTATTTAGTCTGTTTATAAAATTGCCATAAATTATAATATTGTATAGAGATTGTTTTTTGCTATGTTAAATTTTATAAGAGTCTAGTGCTGAAATCTGTACTTCTTTATTTGCATTTTTTGTATCTTTTAATTTTTTTTTCTTTATCTAAACAATGAGTACACATACTTACAAAAGATAACAAAATCATTTGTTGATTACTTGGCTATCTATTACTAATTGTCAATGATCAATATATTAACTCTTCGCGATTGATAAGTGAAAGAGCGAGTACATTTTTTTTACCTACTGCAAGTACATACTCATTGAATGAAGGAAAACAATAAGGCAAGAGATAGAGAAAAAGAGAGAGAATACAATGAGTTGTACAAAATCGTAAAAAATATTTCGCTAACTAAACGTATATATATATATAATATTTATGATTCCATTGGTAAAAATAAAATGCGTCATACTGTCGATTAAATTAATAAATGTTATTTCATTCAAAGAGAGATTCTTCAGAATCTGTAGAATCTGCAAATAATATATACAATCTGAAAGTTAACTTGATGAAATGCTTACAATAATATTTTTAAAATATTTTTTTCCTTTTAAATACTTTATACATATATTTTTATTCTTTGAATTGTTTTAAATCAATTCAATCTCATTTAGTAGTGATTCAAAAATTATAGAAATTTTCTGCAAAGAAGACGAAATATAAGTTTAGCTTTTTAATTTGTTCTTTTTTCTATATATGTTGTATATATGTTAATGTATACACGATTTTGAAAATAAAAAAAAGGATCAACCGACATTTGGTCTTGCTGTATATTAGGGAAAAAAGAATATTTTTGAAAACTTAATTCGCATAATCTGCCAACGCTTATATTGTATTACGTCATATAGTATAGGCAAATATAATCTCATTTTATCAGTAATTCGCGACAAGGTAGCACGGAAGCCTGTTGACCTCCTTGAAGTCAACCGATAAGCATGTCAATTATGCCGAGGTATAATTACGATGAAAAAACCTTTTCTGATACACACACACACACACACATACACACACATATATATATATAATGATATAATTATGCGATAACTATGATTCAGTTTTCTAGCTTATCCCTTTACTGTGCGGTACATTACTTAACTCGTCACAATCACGTCGCGTGAGTCACGACACGAAATGTCGAGAAATATACTGTCTATTAGTACTATAATTCAAAAATATAAGGATTAATCGCGATGTAATATATATGATTACGAGGTGTTAAAGAATTGAAATTATTGCGTCACAACTAGCAGTACATCAAAATTGATTTTTTCAAGATCGATTTTCTTATGATTTTTATTTCTTCAGCCACAATTAAGCAATGACTTTCAAAGAAATGAAATCATTTCTTTCAACTATACATATATGTAATATTATTTGGATTTAATATAGGAAGCTTAAAAACGGAGAGTTAAAAACTTTTATAAATGTTTTAATTTTTATATCGCAAGCGAATTTGAACTTGTGCACTATAATATTCTAATCTCTCTCTCTTTCTCTTTCTCTCTTCTCTTTCTCTTTAATATAGAAGTAATACAACTAACACAAATAAGCATGGATCTTACATGCGACGTTAAAACAACCGGACATCAACAACTTTCCAAATTTTCATAAATTTATTGCAATTAAAAAAATTGAAATATTTCGTAAAAATCCAAAAGTATGTAAAAGATGGATTGAATCATGTCGCATTGCTCTAATATGTGTCATACGCGACAAGTATTCGCTTTTCGGAACAGCAAAAGCGTAATTAGCGGTGATGAAAAAATAATTAATGCTTTTCGCACTCTTTTGTGATGCGCCTCTTTGAAATTTTAATGTCTATGCAACAAGTTCCGCGTTCACTGACACGGGGCGTCGACGCCGCCCCGACAAAGAGCGACGATGGAGACGGCGTGAAAGGACGTCGACGGAGGCCGGCGGCGCCGAGGTTGCGCGACCACTCGACGTCGGGACGCCATCGTCGAAGGACGCATGAATATGTATACTGCCGCCGCGATCTCCGCGATTCAACCGAATTAACTTCGATAAGGCAATTCGTCCGCAATCCATACTGGCGCGTCGACATGAACGCCACCATTAACGTAATAATGATAATGCCGTGAATTTTACGTCGATCGTGAATCGACAATTGCAGCATAGTGTCAGTGAACTTTGGTGAACTTAGTGTCTTCTTCAATTAACAGATTCTTTCTTGCTTCGTTTCCACGGTGCCAGATTGAATCAAGTTAGTACAAAATATTTCTATTATTACATTATTTTTAAATGAAGAATTAAAACAACAGTTACGGCAAGCTTAATTACATTTTTTATAGATTTTTTTTTATAGTGTACTTACTCATTAATTTTTATACAAAGTTGTGTGTGTTTAACGATTATAACGTAATCGTACGTTTTAAAAGTAATCAATTAAGAATAGATTTTAATCTTTTTTTTTTTAATCTTGTTTTATTAAGTAATATATAAAGGTTGATTTATGATACTTAAGCCGTAATCTGGTCAATTCTTATACAGATTACGGCCTATTATAAGTCAACCCTAACTCTCTCTTTCTATAATTAAGTTTTTTCAAAAAAATTTAAATAGTGAAACATGATTTCAATAAATTTTAATTTAAATAATATCGAAAAAGATAAAGCTTAGTCTCCAAAAAAAAAAGATTCATTTGAATATAGTGAGGAAATTAATAAAGAAAATATGAATAAGAAAGGTTTTTAGGTTTCTATTGTAAGATAAAATCAATAATTTTGTTTTATGGAAAGATAAAAAGTTTTTTGTATCAGTCTAATAAATTGTTATTTTTCTTTTATATAATAACATTTTTAAAAAATTAATAAATGTAGTAATATAATACAAGATTAGGAATACAATACGTTTTACACAGACGACTTTTTTTTAAATATCTCAAATAGATATTTTTTTACGAAAATTGATTAAATTTCAGTACGATTGACATTTCGAAGCGTCTTAAGTCTATATTTTCAAAAAGATTAGCATTATGTTAAAATATTGTTACAAGTTTTTTCTTTTTATCGACTTATTAGATCAACTAGTATGATATTATAACGATTTCGTATTGGCATTCACTATGATCGAGGTATTGTCAGATGAAATTGTTGCTAAATAATCCAGATATTAAACAAGATGAAAAACGAGCGTATAAATCATTGCAGAAAGTAGCCGATGCTGTTTTGCATTTCGAGAATGGTGTGTCACGCACGCCGAGTCTCATGCATACCAGAGGTCAGCAGGGGATAGTTGTCCGGGTTATATTGCGGTTTTAGACTCGACGTGATGTAAACGCGATCTGAAATTATTAAATCAGATAGATGTAATGTTATATAATTTGCCATATTTCCATTTTAATTAAACGTTCGCAAAATTACAAAACTGCTTACATAAACTCAAAACTCGGATAAGTAATGTATTGTTAAGAATACAGTAAAAGAAAGATTTGAAAACTAAGCAAGTATTATAGTAGGTATATTGCCAATCACTTGTAACGGTACGTCATGACAGTGACAATCATGAAGAGACGACGTATGAGAATTGACAAAATATATATCTGTCTAAATTGCTAATGGATGGATCTGCAGTGGGAGTTGCAGTTGCAAAATAAAAACGACCGATCGATCGGGAATCTCAGGCTATCACGCAACAGTGATCGACTGACCAACGCTTATATAGCGTTCTCAAAGTGGCCATTCGTGGTATTCGTATCATGTTTTGATATAACAAACCTTGAAATGTCAAAAAACATTGCACGCTCTACTTGTACTTGCGATGCAGATCTAATTTTGCAGACAAATTCGGTTGACCGATGTATGCTTTCATGTCAGCTATATGAAGGCAAACAATGTTCTTTCATCTTTTTTGGAATCATTTGTATTGACATGATATTTATTCGCATTCAATTGCTTATATTTTTTTGTCAACTTAGAATCAGATTTGTAATTTTTTCCGATACTATAGATGCGAATATTAGAGACTCAGTGATATGCGGTTGCTATATTTAATTATGATATAAATAAAATTGTATATCTGATGAGAGAGAAGTACCTTTTTTAGTTTATTCTAATTATCTATTAAGTCTTTTTTTTTTTAAGTAAGAACCTTATCTATTATCGCACACATTTTAATATTTCGTTTTGTTAAATTTTAATTTTTAATCGCAACTCCTTTATAATTTTTAATTTTTACTTTGTAATAAACTTGTCATCGCGTTACAGACACGCCGGGTGCATGATTCATTAAGTGAATAAGCAAACTTTCCTCATCCCCCTGTTGGGGTCTGAATCTTTTTGTATAATCGCAAAAGAACAGCCCGATCAAGGACACGCGAAAGTGGCGGCGGCCTCGCTTTGCGGATGATCGAGACTGAAAATCAGTTGGACTCGCGTGTCAGCAGACTGGGCCAGCAGAACGAGGATCTCCCCGTAGCTGGCAACGGTAACAAAGTTGACGATAACGGTGGTGATCATTGTGAAGCTAGTGACCAAACAGCTGCTGCAACCACCGCAACGACGGTGGAGGACGCAGGTGAGAATGTGTGTGTGTGTGTGTGTGTGTGTGTGTGTGTGTGTGTGTGTGTGTGTGTGTGTGTGTGAGAGATCTAGATTACTCTCAAACTTAAATTATCTTAAATTATATATACATAATTGCGAATTAATCCTCAACGATTACATTATATTAACTGACATATTCTACATATATAATTAAACTCGATGGTCTTGATCTTTCCGGATCAAACAGCAATCTTATTTTAAATTTTTTCTTCAATTCTTTTTATTTTTATTCTACAAGCACATCTGCGAAATATTAACATCACGCAAAATGTAAATAATTCTATTAGCCACTTTCTACGCAAGCATGGCCAAATGGCAAAAGTATAATAATTAAGAGTGCCAGTGCAAAAAAAGAGAAATTTAATTTACAAAAATACGGATGGCTAAGAATAAATTAAATTTAAATTAAGATAATCGCGATACGGAATTTAGCTCACACAGCCGATTAAAAAAAATTCCGATTTTTCCATTCAGGTGCAATGAGAAAAGAGGAGCAAGACACGCCACGGATTCACGAGAATTCGCTAAAGGGCGGCGTCGCTGCGAGCGTCGCGACGCCCACAACGGCATCGACGATGCCGGTGGAGGACGACGATGAGGATGAGGAAGAGGCAGAGGAGGAGGACGAAGAGGAGGACGCCGAGGAGGAAGAGGAGGAGGATGGAGTCGAGGAGGGTGGAATCGCAGTGGAGGGTGGAATGACGACGCAAGAAGAGGTCGGGGGTGTGTTGGCCGGTGGTGAAGGTGGGGGTGGTAGCGGCATGGCCGGCTACTGGAGGCAGAGCAGACCCTCCAGTCCCCGCATGCCGCCTCCGGAGCAGTCGGAGCAGCCGAGCCGACCCAAGAGCCGGCACGAGCTACAAGCCGCGAGATATAATAACCTCGGCTATTGGCGAGCAAGAAGAGTCACCTTTTACAAAAATGGCGATCCTTACTTTCCCGGGGTGGAATTCAGGTAAACATCGTTTCATTCAATACTCTAGCCAAATCGAGAAGCTTAAAAAGATGTTGATGGAAATACTTGTTTGGTTTATTATTATACGTCACGACATGATATTTATTATGCATATCATTTGAAATAGTTAAGATAAAAATATATATTTCTTTTTCTAATCTCTCTGTCATAGAAAGTATAACGAAATATATATATATATATATATATATATATATAATTTTTTATTCTTCCATTATTTGTATAGATTTCTCTTTCGTTTTAGTAACTTAAAAATCATATTCAATAATTATTTAGGTAATTATTTTAATGTTAAATTTTGCGCAGAAATTGAAATAAAATTAACATATATTATATATATATA
>NW_017305611.1:2918766-2919242 GCF_001594115.1 Trachymyrmex septentrionalis
TACACATACTAGGTGGAGGAGGATAGGAGCGTGTGATATATATTCACTCGCACACGCGCGCGCACGCACACAATATTAATTTAGTAATTTGTAAACAATAATGTTTGCGTAACATGCAATGAAAGCAAAAACGAAATCTTATAAAATATTTTTAAACATTTTTTATAATGCATATGTACTTCAAAAATATTACTTAATAATATATCGATCGCATATATATATAATTGTGACATTAATAACGTTGTAATTATATACCGAAAATATTAAAAATTATTTCGAGAAATCAAATTTTTTTTTAAAGCTCTTTGGAAAAATATATAGAAAAATGTTGAAAAATGTTTATAAAAAAAGAAATACACGATGTATGCCATTTCTAATCAGTATGTTTATTTAATTGACTAGCATCTAATCCAATATTTTAATTGGAGGGTTATAAAAATGTTGTTGTGAATTATGATTAAAAAATTTATTAACAT
>NW_017305611.1:2919342-2937672 GCF_001594115.1 Trachymyrmex septentrionalis
TAATATTTTAATTGGACGGTTATAAAAATGTTGTTGTGAATTATGATTAAAAAATTTATTAACATTGCATTGTCATAAAAGGGTCGTATTCTTAAAAAAATAACATTAACTTAAACATGAGAACTCAAACATATTCAATTGTTAAATTATGATCTGAATTATAAATCAAAATATACCTTTATGTTTTATACATTAGCTTTATGACATTGATTAAAGTTCTCATTCTTATTACTCTTTTATCTTACAGTAATGAGAGAATTCATTCGAAATTGATCAAAAGGTTTTAAAAGAATACTCCGTAGATTTTCGAATTTGCTTTATATGTATAATATTACTTTAGTAAATGTTGACCATTTTTAGATTCAAACCTGGCCGTGACATTGGTTCTTTGGAGGCTCTATTGGATAGATTATCCCTTCGGATGGACTTGCCAAGAGGAGCGCGCCACATTTTCTCGATGGACGGTGACCGGAAGATCAATCTTGACGAACTCGAGGATGGTGCCTCTTACGTAGTGTCCAGTTATAAGACCTTCAAGGTAAGAAAAATCTTCGATGCATCATATGAATTCGATTATTGCAGAGAAAATAAATTTAAAAAAAATGTTTTGTCCAATTCATATGTCGTATTTTAAAGATAAAATTGAATCAATGAAATCTAAAATTAATTTATAATAGTTTGATTTAAACATATTTGTTTGTTTGAAATTATTAATTTTATTTTGCATAAATAATATAAGTATAAATTAAAGAAAAAAAATACAATTGATAGTCTATATTATCTTGATAAGAAAGTACAAGAACGCGATTTTGTAGATAGCGAAAGTGTGTGTTAATCACGCTCGATTAAAGCGCTAGTTGGTAACAAGTAACAACCTCGATACTCGTGAACTTGACTGACGTTGTAAACACGTCTTCTTCAAAGCACGATCGACTTCATCGTGTTACACGTGTGAACATACTGCATTTTTTTTCTTCGGTTGTTGTCCACAACGTATGAAAAATGATGTATTTTCGTGGCAAATATAAAAATATGGTTTAGCTTTTGTAGCTTTTAAATCTTTATATTTTATACAGTTATGAAAAAATATTAACAATGTTAGTAATACAATATTAATAAAAATTAATCAATAATAACCATAATAGTAATAGTAATACTCATATATTAGAAGAAAATAAAATACGGAATACAACGAAAGATATATCAAATACTTTTTTTCTATAATACCTATATATGTAAAGAGAGTATTAGGGAAGAAAAGCCAAATATTGAATCTTTCTTTGTTTTTAATTCTTATGCGGGTTACTGATACGATTAACCGATTACATTAGTCTAGGAATTTTCATTTTTGGATCACTGTCTGAAGAAACTTCGTCGGTTCCCCTTGTTTTTTGATGCTGAATATGAATTGATTTTCTAAATTTCTAATTCCGATATCTCGAGAATAAAAAGTCATCCCAAAATGAAACAAAATGCATTTTAAAGATAAAAATTAATATTTTTGTGCAGTATAAACAAAAAATTGGAAAAACATTTGTTGCCAATGCTAAAATATCATGAAAACCCTCTCAATTGTTGTTTTTTGTTCTTTGACGCCAATTTTCTCGCAATTGTGACGTAAATAATCAACTTGAAAAACGGATTTGTATTCAACAAGCAAAAATATGCTAAGAATAGCGCAATTTGTTGTTAAAATAATTTTTTTGTAGGCTAGTATTATCAATAGTGTTATTACATACTGTTACCATCGCTATCGTATCGTAAAGTTATTTATTTAACTAAAAAAGAGTAAAAAACACAACCACTAATATTGCAGTAGAGTTTAGTATGCCGCTATAAAAATGTGTCAGAACATAGAATTTTTAGATAACTTTCAAAGAGATGCGATATGGCAACGATTTGTAAGAATGCTTAAATTGTAATACCGATGATGACGACGACGACGATGAAGGGGACGTCGTGTGTATCTGGCCCAGATCAGCTTCCTAAAGCAGGCCACACGCAATGCAAAGTTGTATTAATTGCGCGAGAACAGGGAATTCTTTTTCTACCCTTTTTAGTATCGAAACAATATAGATTTTAATACCTTATGCATTGTCTTGCTTCTAAATTTTACAGTACTATTTATTTATAATTTATGTATAATTTCTTTATATTATAATGTGATTTTATAGAAAAAAACTCGCTCAAAAAAGTTTCTCATCATCTGATTGCTTGGTTTATTGATGCAATGGATGAGAAGCAATTTTATTTTGTCTTACGTCATTGGGCATTATAGTTCACACCCTTCCTTTAGTTCAGAGGTGTGACCAATTTAACTCGCTATGTATTACGATGCACCTTGATGCAATTACGATCCAGTTACTTTGATCGGCAACCATATGCATTATTCTTTAATTCGACAAAGTGGCTGAAGCTTATAATGCATGATTCTTGCATTAAACAATTGTGCTTTACATGCCGATTAGCCTTAATTAATCAGATCAGTATTCTCAAACGTGTAACCCATTTTATAATTTGATTAATTAAAAAGAAAAAAAAGAGGAAAGGGAGAGACAATCTGAATATTCAAGATAATCATTTAAGATAAAATATTATTTTTCCATATTAATTTTTAAAAAACGAGACACACGTGAAGTCTCATTTTAATAATTATAATACAAAATTAAACCGACGAGAATTTAGTACAAGTGTGATAAAGAAACAGAGGAACATGAAAGTGATTTTAAAGTGTCAGTTTGTATCGAATGGTGATGGAGTTTGCGCAGAATAGTCACGTGTACTTCTTCTCAAAGCTTTCCCTCCTTTTTCTTTCCCTCTTTTTTCTCCCTTTGTATTCTTTTCTGCATTTGCCTTCATCATTTTCTGCCTTTCTGCCTTTTTATCTTAATCTCAAATTTCTATCATTATTTTTCACTACCGCAATTTATAAAATGGATCTTGGTTAAACAGAATGATTCTTTTAGAACATCTTTTTCATGACATTTTTTTCTTCTTCTCGTCTCTCATATAATGATATACAAAATATTTTAGATATATATAAGCCATCCTAGATTTTGAATTGGATGCGGTCCATTTGACGCTACAAACGCTTCAAAACATTTGATTGTTTGCTCTAAAGAAAGTAACTTTACTTTCACTAATCAAAAAATACTTCGAAACATTTCTAGCACAAAGGACCGTAATCAGTAAGTATTGCACTTCTAGTTATGCCGACTTTTTAGTCTAATTTAAAGTTAACTTCTTCTTATCAGAAAGAAAGTTGAACAGAAACTTTTTTGTTTTATTCTTTTACTTTACTTAAAATTTTTAATGTCAGACTGTATATGTCACTAATTAAATAATAATATGTTCTAAAGTTTTGTCCTAAAGTTTTGTCAAAGATTTAAACTTGAATAATTTGTTTATTATCAGTAAGTAATAAGCTTGAAGTTTGATTCAATAAAAATCAAATTTTATTTACAAATAATTACTAAATAAAATTACTAAAAAAAAAACCGCGATATACAAAAATCATGAGGTTCCTTCAGAGTCTGTTCCTAATACGTTGCGCGAAATAATATCGGCCTGTTTTGCATTTCCATCATTTCTGACACTTTAACATGTAACATTATACACGTTCTTACAGTACCGCGATAAAGATTCGTGCCATTAATTAGATTTTTATTATATGTTCGTTCACCTTCGTTCTCTTTTCTTAACACAAATTGCGTGTTTGTTCCTCGCGTTGCTTGCCACGCTATTGGTGACCTAATTACACATTAACAACAAGAAATTACTATTGTGTTGTATTTGCCATATGCACAATTCTTGAAACGTAAAGTATGTACACAATCTCTGCAACTGTATAAATAGGATTTTTTCCTACTATTTAGTATACCAAAAGCTTGTATTCATACAGGTTACGTTCCACAAATCCATAATTTTCAATAATTTCTTAATAATATTATGTAGAAAACTATTAATAAATAGAAATAATAATTTTATTTTTTTCAATTACGAATTTTCCTTGATTCTTCAATGCTTTCATAATAGCGACCAATTCGATTTTCTTAGTCAGAACAACCAAGAACGCATGAATCACGGAGTAGTAAGTGGGAGGTAGGAAGGGAGGGGCAATTCCTACTTCCGTTAAGAAGGCTGTAGAGGGTGGCAAGAGAATGGGGGAGAGACCGTATCTCATTGACCGTTGGTCAACCGGCCTCTTGGGATCAATAAACACCAAGTTCTCTTTGCTTGGCTTACCTCCGAGAACACTGCTTTTAAAGATTCAAAGTAATCTTAATGTTGGGGTCATTGCTCCAGAAAAATTTCGTTTTGTCGCACGATTGTTTTGTTGTCTTTTACTTTAATTTTTTCTCAAAGATTTTATTTTTGAATTAAAATTTGTTTAAATTTACCTTTATTGCGATTATATGTAAATATATACGTAATTTTCTGTCTTTCCTACGGCTGTATAGCCATTTATTCGTGCGCTAACCGAACGACAGTCCCAGCGTTGATATCACCATAATCGATTGTTTGCTGTAGTTCATGTCACTAAGACAGCACGGATATCAAAGAAATGTGATAAGTGCGTATAATATGTAGTGTATAAATGTTTCCATTAACGTTTATTAGATATATTTTTCTTTCTAGCTAGACTTCTTATCCTTCACAATCGCTACTTTATCGAGCGACGGCTGACGAGTACTCTTACTCTAGCTATTATTTTCTTCAGCGAATTATTTTTCTGTAATCGCTATTGCACGTTTTGAATCACGAGACCTTGCTATCGTCACGCAACATAATATGAGCTAGTTCTTCATTTTTTTCATATTGCAAGGATACTCCATTGTAAGTTAAAAACAAGAAAGAAAGATGTAGAAGAAAAATTGTTTGATATAAATTTTGCTCTAAAAACAATTGTATATGATTTATCAATATCAATTGGGACGAATTATCAGTTAATTGTATTGCATTATATTCTCAGTTAAAAAACTTTTTTTCCAATTATGAATGAACAATAAAATGAAAAATTAGTAATTATAATATAATAAATAAAGAAAAATAATGTGAAACTTTTTATAAATATATAATAAAGAATTAACTTTTACGTGAATGATTATAAATGTACATATTTGTGGTAAATTATACTGTCATAAAAATTAAGATGTAGTAATGCTTCATTGTGAAAAAATAACTAAAGATATATAATAATTTTTTGTTTGCATTTAAAAAATTTTTAATATAAACATATTTATTTTACTAGATATGTCTTTTTCATAAAAACTACGCAGCTCATAAAACGATTTATTCTATGTCTCTTATTTGTTTTTTTACGAAAAATTTTTCATTGACATGATTTATTAAACAGTTTCATTATACATCTTTGTCATTATTATTTCATTTTCTAAATTTATTCTCGATTTGTCGAGAAATGTAAGAAATTCTTGAGCATTGAGTTTGGCATTGGGAGGTTTATCGAAAAGATTTATTGTCGTGACTTATCAACTGCGCTATTTTTTCTAATCTTTTTTTGGAATTATAATCAACCGAGACATCACTGCACGCGATTGTCGCAATTATATTATAATTTTATACGTATTATATACATGTACGAAATATATATGATGGAAATATTTTAATTGCGAAAAATTAATACAATACCTTATTAATTTAGAAAGAACAATGAAATATAATATGATATGTATGTAATGAAATTATATACAGAAAACGTGTATATGTGTGTGTTGTAAGTAAAGATGAAATACTAATGACCTGAGCTAAGAGTTAAAGTATTATATCAATATAGGATAGCTTAACGGAAGGGTTGGTCTGCGTGAGAATGAAGTGGCGAGCTGACCTTCATTCTATATATGTGAATACGTTCCAACTATTATACCTTTATAACCTTGTATTGAGAATATTATACTATATCATATAAAATTATATAATATGAGTTGTTAATCAACTGACAATTATCTTTCTGTGATAATTATTTACAATAGCTTGTACTAATTTAGATTAATATATAGATATAAAAGATAAATTAAATATGAGTAAATGTCACAAGAGTTAGACACTAAGTATTCGTGTGCGTATGTGAAATTTATTACACACACACACATATATATATATATTGAAAAACAATAGATATTTTAACCCGCATGATTTTGGTCACCCGAATTTTTAAAAGCTTGTCGAGGGTCGATCTATCTATATCTGAATAATATAGTATCGGATTCTTTGCAGACATATATAGACATAATAAGTATGACAATTGTCGATCATTCCATATCTAATTCAATTAAGATATCGCAGATTTATTGTAACATAAATTTGATGAGATTCCAGTACTGTTTCAACACAAGGGATCCATTTGCATTGATCCATATACATATGTACTGCAGATAATTATTCAATTTCACATTTACATTAATCGATAATATATTTCCAAATATACTTAAGAAAGATTTTGAGGGAACGTTATATTCTTTACTGCATATTATAATTTTTAATATTATAAGAATTACGATATAAAAAGTGTCTTATATAAATGACTGATCTATCGTTAGTGGGATAGTACGCGTGTTTTGAAGTCATAATTCAGCTTATTGGACTATTAGTCCCGTTAGTTCTTTTTTGTTCTCGAGATCTACTTTTAATATTAGTCTTATGTAGCTAATCAAGTTAAGTGCTTTAATATATAGGCTGAATTTCCTGAGAAATCAAGTTTTTTTTCATGAGAGATTTATCAGGAAGGTGTGGGCATTCTTAATTTCCGCGGATGCTTTTATCGCCTTTTATCGAAACAAGCATTAAGCCCAGAACTTCTATCATCCGAACTAACAAGAGGCAAAACGATTCCTATCGTTTGTTAAGGTTAGTCGTAACACGTGTGATTACTATCAGCTATCTGCCCGATATATTGAACTTTACATATAAAAGGATAAATGTTAATAATTTTATAAAAATTGTACGTGCGCGCACATTCTCACAATTACAGGGTGGGCCATCTATTGGTACGTTTTTAAAAATGCGATCAAATGAGCATACATTGATATTTTTTATTAATTTTTTTTTTGTTGTGAAGCTAAAATTCAAAAACGTACCAATAGATGGCCCACCCTTTATATACATTATATATGCATGCTAATTCAATTCAGTACGCTGATACTAGAAATTAAAGGAATTGCAACTTTCTTTTATTCATCATTTTGAATGAACATACCATACTGCGTGTCTTGCTATCACTTGCATCAATTGAATGCAATCTTATTTAATTATGATGTACAATCAAGTATGTCTTTAAAACACTGACATGTTCCATTGGCAAACATTTTTAGTTAAATTTTTACTAATATTTATTAAAATATTTTTAAAATATTAAATTTATAAATTTTTTTTAATTAACTGAATATAATTTCTCTTCTTCTCTTTGATTTTTATTGTGTTGAATAAAAAAATGGTAAAGTATGATAAAGATTATAAACAACAATCTCAGCTCAAAGTATATGTATTTTATATACAATATATGTACAATAAAATCGTAAGTTTGAGTTAAAATTGTTCATAATTTTTATTGTTCATAATTTTTATTAAAAATTGATGAAGAAAATCAAGGAGGAGAAGGGAAATAATCCAATTGGTTAAAAAAATATCTGCAAAGGTATAGTTAAATAATTTTGACAATATGGAACATTCAGTGATTCAAGGCCACTTCGCACATTACAAATATTGCAATCGAATATGAATTGCACAATGTTATTCAATTGATGTAAACGACAGCAAGGCACGCTCAATATGTTCATTAAAAGTGATGAATAACCGTGAAAAGGGTGTTGCATTCCCTTAATTTCTAGTATCAGCATACTGAATTGAATTAATATTGCTACGCGGAGAATTAAGAAGAGGGGTAGAAGAGGAGGTGAAGGGTTAGGGGATGGTCGTCCTTGAGCGACGGCAGCCCTTCATAAGGTATGGTAACGTAAAGTAGAGAAGTGTGGTAGGGGATGTTGCAGCACCCTAGTTCTTCAATACAACTATCCCACCTCTTACTTGCCCCAGTAGTCGTCCATTGAACACAGTCGCGGTTGTACCAACGTGTTCCGTCTGTATTCGAAAGAGAGATAGCAATTGTGTCACGCAATTCAAGATTGACGAAAAGATAATTGTAACAGACTTTCACGCCAAATCTCATCATTAAAACTGTTACTGTCAATTGGTGAATTTGATGTGAATATCTCTTTTCAGTAGATCATAATAAAGAATCGCGATCTTTTATTATTTTTTTTACAGCTTCTCCAATTTCTTCCAATATTCTCGATGGCAGAACGTGATTATTCATTTTTTATAACTATGAAAGAGTGTTAAGAATTGAGATTGAGATTGTGTGTATTACGATTAAAAATTGAGAATTGTCAAGAACGTAATATGAGCAGTGATGGAAGTTTTTTGAATTATTTAAAGTTGCTATTGTAATCAAAGCAATCTTTCACTCGTTCGATCTTCATCTGCCTATAAAACATTTGTTTTAACGTATTTGTTCAGTTCCTTCCAATATCCATAACAGGAATTTATTTTTTATGCTTGTGAAGTTATCGTTAACATTAAAATAGATATTTAATTGAAGATATTCTTCAAAGACATAAAATAAATTATGAAATCCTAATTTTTTGAATTATGTGAATTTGTATATCGTGCGTTCGATATTGAATGGACAAAAGTGAAGTGAATCTTCAAAGGTTGCAAGGAGTCAATTGAGATCCACAATTGAGTCTGCAAGTTTGTCTTCGTCCCAATCGGACGATTCGGAGCCGAATTTTGCTAGACAAGAAATAGAGGACTACTGCAGCGATTCGGAGACTGAATATTACAGTCGAGATTTAAATTGCTGGTCAGACAGTTTCGTCGTGTTAATGAGCGATTCCTTTGAAGTGATATCGCTGCCGGCCGACATGATGCAGGTTCTTTGAATGTTTACGCGACATTTATTGGATTTACTAAAATATTTCAAAAGAAACTTCAAATTTTGATCTAACATATTCAAATAATATGAAATATAATAATTATGTTAGACAGAAAATAACGAAATATTTTTTTTTCTTTTTCAAGAATTAAAAATTGATGTTATCACTAATGCACAAGAAAATTAATTTTGCTATCTAATTTATTTCAATATTATATAGTTAAATATCTTTAAAAAAATAACTGACAGTAAAATAAATAATAACGTTAATACTATACATATTGTATAATGTATATTAGAATTTTCAGAATGAAATTAAAATATATTTGGAAAATTCTAATAATTTTCTAATATCTAATAATTTTAACATGTATCGTAATTTTAAGATGCTTTTCATTCGACATAAATTCAAAGTAACA
Source organism: Trachymyrmex septentrionalis (assembly GCF_001594115.1). Classification (NCBI taxonomy): domain Eukaryota; kingdom Metazoa; phylum Arthropoda; class Insecta; order Hymenoptera; family Formicidae; genus Trachymyrmex; species Trachymyrmex septentrionalis. The sequence goes on from NW_017305611.1 coordinate 2,928,712, forward strand.
TCAAGTTTATAATCTGGCACTCAACAATGTAACTGTTATGTAACACGATATTATGTTACATTTATATCGTTGAGTGCGAAATTGCAACATTGATGTTACGTTATTTTAAATTTATATCGTCTGAGAAGCATCTTAAAACTGTGAAGAATTTATTGCGAAAAATATAATTTTAAATTTTCTATGTCAGCCGGCCAGCTACGGGAAGAAGAACAACACCTGGTACACTAGTCCAGCAGGCGGTGGAGGTAGTAGAAGCGGTACCACTGGGACCGTAAGTGGGGTTGGAGGGTGGCAAAGTAGACCGCCAGCGGTACCGAGTCTTAGCCGGAAAGCTTCCATCACTGAAGAAGCGCCACCCCCTGGTGGCGGAAAGCCATCTTCGGGCCGTGTCATTCGTATTGTTAACAACCATGATCACACTGTTCAGGTAGGATTGAGAATTGTTAATTATTTACATGCGGTAAAATCGGCCGAAATCTATATATTAATCTACGCATTAATTCTTCTCTTAACTCTTATTTAGTCTTCGCTGTTTAAAAAAAAAAAAGAAAGGATTTTTTCCTTTTCTCAATTTAAATAATATATACATATAAATAAATAACGTGTTTGTTGTATGATAGAATTTTTGTCATTTAAATGATTTGTTTTACTCTACATATTTGTTAATATTAATTTGTGTTCTTTAATCATATAATATAATTTTTCTAGTATTTATTTAATTTTTACTTGCGCTTTTTAATTCTTTTTAAATTCAATTTTCGTCTATATAAAATTAATTTCTTTAAAAAAAATATTTTTTTATAAGGAAGATATTTGGACTATTTGTTACATCTGTTTTCCATTATTATCTGTTTTACTTATTTTACTTATCTTAAATAATTAAAATTTTTGTTGTTGTTACATTTATCAATGTAATTTTGAAGGATATACAATACAAACCTTAATGTAATTATTTTTTCGTCAGTGCCGAGTTCTACTAAATCTTCGTACATCGCAACCTTTCGAGGAAGTTTTAGAAGATCTTGGACAAGTATTGAAGATGAACGGAGCTAAGAGGATGTTTACCGTTTCAGGACAAGAGGTTAGTTATTCAGATTCATTATTTTAAATTAAAATTAACAAATACTTAAAACTTGACAAAATTATATATTCTTCTACTGAATTAAAAATTTATTCTCTTCTACTATAAAAAATTAATACTATAAATACTATAAAAGTTTATTAAATTTTATTGAAAAAAATTAATTTACAAATCTATTAAATTCTTATATTTATATACAAAATTAATGGCATTTTAAGCTTGGTATTTGAAAAGAATCTAGAAAATGTCAGTGCGTGATTTGAAAGTGTAAAAAAGAAAAAAGGCATATGTAAATCTGAGGTATCAGCATTGTACTTGTAAAATCGACTTGGGTGCGACGTTAATCCATAAATATGCATGCCGGACTACGGGGAGAAGCAAGACGGGAGTAAAACTCGAAGCATGACGATAACGGGGTCGGCCCTCGTTTGAGATTTTACGAAATGAGGTTATTATTTGTATGTTCCATAAGTCATCTCCAAAAAAATTCTTTTTTGTTATTACTTTCAAAATATTATAATTTTATACAGTATACGCAATAGAATTATAAAAATGTCGTAATATTTTGTTATATTATATATTCGATCTTTACATTTAAGGCAAAAGTCTTCCGATAATTAATTATTATATGTAAGTATTACATTAGAATATCATTATTTTTTTTTTACAAAAGTACGCTTTAATTTTTGCAATTTTCCAGGTTGTTTTTGAAAAATTTGAAAAGCGATAACATATCCATATAATCTTTCAATCAGTTTTTTTATATCAAAATATATTAACTATTTATAAGATAAATTTTATTTAAGAAGATAATAATTTTAGTTTGCAATTTTGAATATGATAAACTTACCTCAATATAATCTCATTTAAATTATTCTTCGTCTGCACGTTGTTAGAATAATCTGCGTTTGTGACTAAAACTTAGAAACGTAAGTAAGGTCTTGTAAAGTTCGGGATTGTATAATCAAAATACAGTACGTGATAATCATAATGTTTTATTTTACTCGAAGCCTTTCGACATCGTCGATGTTCTCGTGCTTTAAAAGCTATTGTATGCGATATTCTATATGACATAGATTTATATTATACATTGAAATGCATTGGCAAAGAACTTACAACAAATGTCAAAAAAGGAAAATTAATATTAAACACAACTGAATTTTTGACATTTTAATAAATTACACGGTTATATAGTTCTTACAAGTCACAGGAGGTGGTCGTCATGTAAGTGGAACGTACCCCCACGTGTGTGTAAAAAGGTCAGAGATTCATCTTTTCAGGTCACGATCGTACATGAATTTCAAATGGGCCAATTTTCTTCGTCAAATAGCGCGTCATCGACCCCTCTCCTCTTTCTCTATCTTTCTCTTTTATTTTTCTTTGTCTTTCTGTCTCTCTCTCTCTCTCTCTCTCTCTCTCTCTCTCTCTCTCTCTCTTTGTTTTTTCTTCTTATGTTTGATATTATGTTTGAATTGTAATATTTGCCTCTCCCCCCATGTATTATTAATTTCTTATAATAATATTTAAGTATACATATTTAAGCTTTAGTATATCAAATATATTAAAATATTTAATCACAAGAACTTATTTATTGATATTTATTATAAATATAAGATGCCTTGCAAAGAAATGAAACATAATTCATAGATTCTTAATGGATTTGCCATTTTAATACAATACATAGTACTAGGCAATCATCAAAAAAATATTTATTTTATAAGAACACACGTAGTCTAGATCATAAAGATAAAACTTTCAGAATTCGTCATTTTATACAAAACTAATCTGTGATGAAAAGAATAAATGCGATATGTATATCAAATATTCGTAAATCATGTTTTTCATAATTTATTATAGTAATTATCATAAAATATCCAGCAAATGAAATTGCTTTATACTCTTATACAATATGCCACTAGGTGAGAAGTTTCTCGCAATTGAGGAACGAATTTGCTGATGTGGATACATTTTATTTGGGTACCGGGTCGGCTCTTGTTATGGCTGGTGGTGTCACAACATCCCCGGTACGAAGATCAAGATCACGTGGACCATCCACTGTTGTAGAAGAAGTTAGCCGTCAAAGAAGGGCTCGTAGCAAGAGCAGACCTCGAGCTTTGTATGCTCCTGATTCTGAAGTTGTTCGAGTAAACGGTAAAAGTAACTAACGATTAGTCTTGATTAGTTTAATCTTATTATCAGTCTTAAAATTGTACGTACTCAAATTAAGTTTTTGAAAAACTTGTGGAATAAAAATTATATTATTTTTGGAATACTATTGATAAAAAAGAATGACAAAGTATTGCCAAATTTACTTGAAAGAGAGAAAAATATTGTAAGGTTTGCTCGATATTTTTAATATGGTTTGCTTCGATGTTCTTATATTTCTTTTTTTTTTTTTTTCTTTATAAAGGGCATACTCTAACTTCTAAGTTTAAGAATTAACATGCTATAATCGTTAGCAGATTACAGCGTTGTAGAAGTGCTACGTGAGGAACCGGCCAGGGTGACGATCAGAGGTCTTAGACGATCATTCTATCCTCCTTCGCATTTGCCTCCAGTTGATAATTCGCCGCCTGAGAAGAAACTGCAACTAGAGTGGGTCTACGGTTATCGAGGAACTGACACTCGCAAAAATCTTTGGGTTTTACCTAGTGGCGAATTATTATATTATGTCGCGGCTGTGGCAATACTTTTCGATCGAGAAGAGAATGCACAACGACACTATATTGGACACACAGAAGACATTATGTGCATGGAGGTAGGTAATATAATATATTTTCATTCCATAGTATACAAATAAAAGCGAAATAAGAGAATTCGATTCCCAGAAATATTGCATATCTTTGTGTTAATTTTAGAAAGAGTCTTTCGAACGTTACAAATGTGACGAAAGTTTTTGCATGATGAAAGTTGAATCAATGCAGTTTAATCGTGTTTGTCGAGACGTATTTTTTTTACTTTTTTTCATAATATTGAGTTCTTCTCTTCTTATTAATAATTAATTATTATTAGAAACAGTATTATTCATTGCCATTAAAATCAAACAATCAACATAATAATATAATTTTTTTGAACAGTAAATTCAAGAAAAATATATACTTTCATTTCAGATTCATCCTAGCAGGGAACTTGTCGCGTCTGGTCAAAAGGCAGGCAGGCATAGGAAAGCGCAGCCGCATGTTCGTATCTGGTCAACGGAAACTCTTCTTACTCTATACGTGTTTGGCATGACCGAATTTCAAATGGGCGTCTCAGCATTAGCATTTTCACAACTGGTAACTATCTAATTTGGTTACAAGTAATTTTTATTCAAATATTTATTTAGTTTACTGAATAATTGAAAAAAAAGAACAAATTGCGAATATTGTATATGCTTCAAATTATTGACAAATAATAATATTAAAAAATGAATAATAAATTATATAAGAAATTATGTAAGTACAAAAATATCTACAATCATTTGATGTTATAGAATGGCGGTAGTTACGTACTTGCCGTCGATTCTGGAAGAGAAGCTATACTTTCGGTGTGGCAATGGCAATGGGGTCACTTGTTAGGCAAAGTAGCGGTAAGTGTGTCCTCTTCCTTCTGATTCTTTAAATTAATTTCTACTTATTGGAAAATTATATTACATACATATTATATTTATTATAGACTATGCAAGAAGATCTCACGGGTGCAGCATTTCATCCACTAGATGATAATCTTTTAATAACGCATGGGCGCGGCCATTTAACATTTTGGAATCGGCGAAAAGATGGTTTCTTCGAGCGAACTGATATCATTAAGCCGGTAAATATAATATTAAATATACAACTCTTATGTGCTAGTAGTTTTAACATTTTACATTGTACGTATCATTTATATAGCAATCTAATAAAAATAATCTAAAAAAAAAATTTAACTAGAGAAATATTTGATATATTTTCAGCCGTCCCGTACACACGTGACGAGCATCCAGTTCGAACAGGATGGCGACGTCGTCACGGCGGACAGTGATGGTTTTATCACGGTATACTCGGTGGACGCGGACGGAGCATATTTTGTACGAATGGAATTCGAAGCTCACAACAAGGGCATTAGTTCTCTCGTCATGTTATCGGAAGGCACACTCCTCTCTGGCGGCGAAAAGGATAGGAAAATAGCTGCTTGGGACTCATTGCAGAATTATAAACGTATCACCGACACAAAGGTTGAACATTTTAAAAAACTTTAACACGACACAAAACTGTATGACACACTTGTTAAACATGCTATTTGGAACTGCCTATCGGATAATTTTTATTCTCTACTTTACTTTTATTAATTTCCTCCTTTCCCTGGAACTGGTTTAAACAAAAATGATATTTTAATTCTAATTCTGATTAATTATTTAAGTTTAATTATTTATTTAAGTTTTTATTAATTAATTATTTAAGTTTTTTGTTTAAAACCTATTATGTCAATAATTTAGAACGAATAATCCAGTGATCTTTATTCAAAGAAGTTAATTTTACATTACACAGCTGCCAGAATCTGTAGGTGGAGTCCGCAGTATATATCCGCAACGTCCCGGTCGGAATGACGGGAACATTTATGTGGGAACCACGCGCAATAATATTCTTGAAGGTTCTCTACAAAGAAGGTTCAACCAAGTCGTATTCGGCCACGGCAGACAACTGTGGGGTTTGGCAGTTCATCCTGATGACGAGGTCTTTGCCACTGCGGGACATGACAAGAATATCGCTCTTTGGCGAAGGCATAAGCTATTGTGGACCACGCAGGTAAATTTCATGAAAATATTAGTCTCATGATGGAAAAAGTCTTCCATCATTTGTCACAAATAATGTGTCGCATACTATTAATAACTTGAAATATGTACGAGCACAATTGTCACGGAATAATTATAAAAGCTGCATATGATATTTCGTATTCAAAATTATCACTAAGTTTAATAATAAATAATATCTATACACACACACACAAAAAGTTGAAGAATAAAATAAATAATCAAATGTCTATTTGATGCACAATTTCATTTTAACTTTCTGGCATATTCTTTTTTTTTAGATCCGATTTCTTGCTTAATTGTGCTATTCTTTATTTATTTTCGGTTTTTTTAAATAAAAAAACAAGAAAGAAAAGTTCGATACTCTTTATATAAGCGTAACGTGTCATGAATTTTAGGTGGGTTTCGAGTGTATATGCATAGCCTTTCATCCATTTGGCGTGGCATTAGCGGCCGGATCATCGGAAGGTCATCTTTTGGTACTTGCGGCTGATACCGGTGCAGCCGTGGCGACTCTGAGAGTGTGTGGATCGCCCCTATCTTGCATCGGATACAATCCTAGTACGACACAAGTTTATCTCGAAACATATTAAATGCTATACAAATACAAATTCAAATAGTAGAAATTTAATTTACAAAAATATAAAAAAATAATATTCCAATCGAACAATTTTCAGTTTTGTTTTCAATATCTTTTTAAGCGTTTATAAAATTACTTTAGCCTACTGTCTGAATCATAATTTTTATTTACTTTTTTCTAATACTTTTACATATAAAATTGCAAGTAAGGCGAATTATTTCTATTTATATGAAAATATATATAGTTTCAATATTTTTTTTGTCTGCCTGAGCAGCTGGAGAAATCGTGGCCATGGGTTCTCAAAACGGCAGCGTATATCTTTTTAGAGTATCTAGAGATGGATTTTCATATAAGAAGAGCAACAAGATCCGCGGCACGCAGCCATTAATGCAGCTTGATTGGAGTTCTGACAGTCGCTTTCTTCAAACCGTCACTCAAGATTATGATCTCCTGTTCTGTAAGTTTTATTTGTTATATATTTTTGAATATCGTACTTCCTTTTGACTACTGATTCCATCTAATTCTGTTTTATTATTTTTATCAATCCAATAGAGTTTTCAATTTTTATTAACTTTTAATAAACTATAAACTATTATCTTTATATAACACGAATAAATATTACGTGTATTAATTAATTCAACAGATATAAGAAATTAATAAACATTCCCAATTGATAATGATAGATTTAGTCAGAATAAAAAAAGACTCTTCACTTTGTGAAAAAGACTCGGACACAATCTACTTTACGTATATTCAAATGCAAACTTTGCTTGTAGGGGATGTCAAGGTACTATCGTCAGAAAAGAGCCCATTGGTTATGAAAGATGTCAAGTGGTACACCCACAACTGTACTGTTGGTTATATGACTTCTGGTTAGTTCTTTGTTACTCATTATAGATATAAGAGAAATAATTAGACATAGCATTAATAGGGGGACGAGGTTTAAGCATAGAAGAAACATAGAAGGAGAATGTGAAATTCTCTTGAGAGATGGATGAAAATCTAGAGTTACTCTTAAAATATATTTAACAAACAATGATTGAACAAGTAAAATTATTACGCTTATATTTGCAGGGCAATGGAACAATCGTTACTATCCATTGACCACAGTTGTCACTACCTCTAGTAGATCAGCAGCACACGATATGCTGATAAGCGGCGATGCTGAAGGGTACCTTCGACTCTTCAGATACCCATGTACCACCGCCAAAGCTGAATATGTCGAGGAAAAGGTATATAGTTCGTTGGTGGCCTGTGCCAGATTCCTCTACAACGACCAGAACGTCGTCACTGTTGGCGGTACTGACGCTGCCTTGATGCTTTGGGAATTGGTCGACGAATAAATATAGTCACTAGAACACCTTACTTATTGTTCATGTATGTCGTAGCGACAAATACGGGCGCTGGCGCCTTTTAGTAGATTTTAAGCGACGAGAGAGATGAGCTTCTTTGGGAGTCTTTTGGTGAATTCAACATATAAAAAATATCCATTAAATAACATAAAAAGTGTAAATACGCGAAGGAAATTATTTTTTTCACAAATCATTTTTTTCTTTTATTTTTAATTAGAAAATCCAATTCGACACTAGCTTATTTGAGCGTTTCAGATATTGATTATATATTTTTAACACAAGGGTTTATAGTTCCATTATAATATGATCTATTCAATTCGCACCTGATTCTAAATTTTGTTGCTTCAAGAATATTTTATTTTATACGAACAGAACTTTAAAGATGGATTTAACACTGAAAGACAATAATAAAATTACATCATACAAGTGTAAGAATCTTGTTTTTGTGATCAATTATTTGTACAGTTCGATTATTTTTACAGTTCGCTAATTTTTGTACAGGATAATTTAAAATTTTGTTGATTTAAATTTTCTCATTATTTTTACTGTTATTAATCTTTTTTGTTATTAAATTTCTGTTATTAATTTTATTAATCTCAAATTATTTTATTTTGTTACAATCGTGCAATATGTAGATAAAGTATAAAACATAATTGTTGGGAATAATAAAACGACAGGACTATAATATCTCCATTTTTTACAATATCTGTCAAATCGCTGAAAAAGGAATACAACTCAAAAACAAGATCATATACACTTAAAAAATTTTAATTATTTTCAATCTTAAATTCATCCCCATGCTACGCTTACATAAAAAAATGTAGCATTATATATAAACTAAATTATTAATGATTGTGAGATAAGCCAATAAATATCGAGATATCCGTGAATCGATACAAATAGCTGGGAAGCCTTGCAGGAAATGTTCGACGTCAATAAAATGTAACAGAATCGAGACCGGAGCACAGACCTTCGTACATAATGCCTAGAAAAATAAATCAATCGAAATCTTTTATTTCATGAAAAGGAAGGTAATGAAGGATTTTTATTGGTTTGCGTTATGCAAGACTGTGCTCTTAGTTAGCGTATAGGAATATTCACTATATAAATATATGTATATATACATATATATGTGAGTATATATATATATATACACATATATGAAACTTGAATTTTATAT
>NW_017305611.1:2937772-2941200 GCF_001594115.1 Trachymyrmex septentrionalis
AATGCACTCGCTCCTTTTATTCTTTTTAGCTGCACTATACTCAAAGTGAAATATATGTGTATAGTAAGTATAATCAGATGGAATTTGATTAAATGTTTTGGCCGATGTAAAGAGCATTGGATAGATATGATAAATAATGAATAGCGCACTGTTAAATGCTAAATATTAATGTCTTTCTTCATTGAAATGTCAGTCAATGAAATAATGGAATTAATTATATATATTTAAATGAATTAAAAAATTAATTTTTTTAAAGAAAGTTTGAACGATTATATAGCATTATCAAATTTAAATGATATGGCTCTTAATTGGATCCTATCCGTTTTAATACATTCGATTACTGTTAAAATTTTAAACATGCAACACGCGGATAATAAATGCGTGATAATGCACAGTCTGGAGCCTCGGCATTTATCCTCTTCCATTTCTTCTTTGTCTCCGTTTCGTGAGATGATCAAGAGGCGGCAGAGCTTTACTTGCAGATAAAAGCTAGGAAAAATTTGATGTAGGATAATGAATAGGCATTTACCACTGCCAGAAGATTTGGATTCTTGGATATTGAATGAAAAGAAACAGCGAAGCGAACGGAAGAAGTTGGGAAATGCAATTGGAAAGATATTACGCACTGTTAATCATTATAGTTTACAAGAGCGTATAAATGTATAAGGGTTTCGAGAGAAGAGCTTTGTTGCAGGTCGACGCTCCTCTCTTATGAGCCATTATTCTTGTTCACATATTTTTAGAGGAAAATGAGGGGGAAAAAAGAGAGAACATGTTTTTCGTATTCACGCAGTAGTTTGTAAGAAGCGATTAGGATCGTCACTGCCAAGACGTCGTGAGTTTAAAAGATTCTAACAAATAACAATCAAACTTTGTTTGCGCCGTATAAAATCTATGTCACGTTTATCCTTATTTATACGTATTCAAGATCAAGATTCAAAGTTCATCCGGATAGATCCTAACAATAAGTCTATAAGTCAGGAGAGGATGAGCATAGCCGCATATAATACGTAGGCAAACAGAAATTCATGTCTGATATAAGATATTATAAGAATGCTCGATATAAAGTATCGCTGTATTCTTTATACTAGATGCATGATTCTTTTTATGCACATTTATTATGTTGTTATGCAAATTTGTTTGGATAGGATTTAATAGATCAATGAAAATAAAAGATCAATTCCGAATTGATTTTAGAGACTTTGTATGTACAGTAATCGTCATTAATACTTCTTATGGATTTGACATTTTTGGATCGGATATTTTTTTAGATATCGATTAAAAAACATTTTATATTCTTATCAATTCAATATTTCTAACTATTATTTATTTTTTATCTTATATTTACTTTTTTATATACAAACATCTGCCGAACACTTAAAACTTGTCCAAGTATCGGATACGATACATTAATGAGCTATAACGCATGAATATTTACGCGTGATAAATCTGATTCAAAAATTTCTTACTCCTCAAAGTAGAAGGCATTAATGAAATTTTACTATTATATGTACATTGTATCACGGTAAGTGTGACTTGGACCAAACTCCAATCAACTTACGCGGCAACGCCATAACATTTTGTTAATAAGGATAAATTATTAGTTTTGTATTCTTTAAAAAAAAAATTAGATTATGGAACAACGTAGTACAATTAGAAATTTTGCAATTACGTTAATCGCCGATTGAGTTAATTGGAGTTTATTCATCGATCGGACAAGCCAGTAAAATTATATGATTCCCCCAGGAATCTCCATGGCGCTATACCATTTTGATTTATTCGTATTTTTTACTTTATCAAGCAAGTAATTAGAGTTTAGTTAAATTCGTCTTAAAAGCGCATAGTTATGGATATAAGGCTATCAACATATAAAAAAAAACAGATTCTTTGCGTTTGCGCGAATATATGTACACTCACGGACAAAGTCACTGAAACACTCTCTTTTTTTATAAGTTTCGGAATACATTCGATATATAATAGAAAAAATTATTTTCTGGGAATAATTAGAATCCGTAATATCCTGATCTGAAAATATATATGATACTGAAAATCTACATGTATGTTACAAATTTTTAGTACACATAGTATACTATCAGGATATTTCGCAACATATCTTCAAAAATTAATCGGAGTACTATTATTAAGTATCGGATGTTCGCCAGCGATAGTATGTCCGGTATAAATAAATGTACAATAGAGAACAAAAATGCTGATATAGCATGATTGAATTGCACTTGCACTGAATTTCTTTCTTTTAGCGATCGATTAACCGCTAATCGAAGATGCTAGATAAGGAGCTAGGAAATGTATAGTGGGAGAAGCTTAATATGGATATAATTCAGTTTCACTGCTTTTGAATCGGACGTTTTTGCTCTCGATTGTACAAATATAAGCTCAGTGCGTTGCTCGCACAAGTGCAATTGCAAAAAAACTGATAATTTGAACAAAAATCGATGATATATTATCTCTCTCTATTTAGATCGTGTTAATGTTACGCGAAACATTGTTAGCGATAGCTGAAATATTTCAAAGTATATATATTTCTCTATCTGAGATTCATCCGAAAAATGTTTTTGGGCCTTTTGTGGCAGATATTGATATAATGTAATAAGATTAGCAAGCACTCACTTTTTATGTTGTATATGTACATATATGCGCGTACATATAGATAAAATTGTACGCGCATGTATTAATATTGTAACTTAATGAATAATAATAATAATAATGATAACAATAAAACACAATATGATATAAAATAAAATAATAATTTGGATAATCAACTATAATAATATACATGCTAATCGATAAAACAACGAATGTTTGACAAATCTACTACAATTTAGTATAAGGGCTATCACACATAAAATGACATAAGCTGCATAAACATAAAACCGCTGAACCAACGGACATCTTATGTAAATCAATATGGTGTTTTTATATCGGATGCTCATTGATTCAACAGCTTATGCTATGGTTATGTATGAGTTGTGTCATTTTATGATGACTCTATAACTGTGTGAGTCTTGCATATAACATGAAACATGGTATTAATAGGTCACTTTATGCTGTTATCGACTTTTTATAATTTTATTTTTATTTATTACGGTCAAAAATTTCGTTCACAATCGTTTCATTTCTTAAACTTGCTCATATCTCTCTCTCTCTCCCTCTCTCTGTTTTTGAGAGTTTCAAGTTTATAAATATATGTAACAGATATACGAAATATAATAAATCTGTTCATTTTAGTTAAATTTTTACACTTTTTGTATATTCAAAGCAAAACATATCTATTGGGTCGATCGAAAAATTCGTTTTTTTCCATATGATTTTCATGTAAATAAAACGTAAATGAAGAAAAAAAACAAACGAAACTTTTGATCTCAGTCTAACGTAAATATTTAAATTTATATATACATATATAAAATATA
>NW_017305611.1:2941442-2942076 GCF_001594115.1 Trachymyrmex septentrionalis
ATACATTATTGAAAAATCAGGTTATATTTAATATTTAATACAATAATCACTAAAATATTTACTCTAATAATATTGGAAATCCAAAAGAAATAATCTCGCAAAATATTTTTATCTTTCTTAACATAGTATAAAGAAAAAATATTGACATATATTCTTTATATAATTTTCTTTTACAATTATTCTGTACAATGTTAATAAGATGCAAGAGTGTGTAGTCTAAGATATTATTAAAATTTGACAATAACATTCAATGCAATGTTATAATCTTAGACATTTTTTTTCATATAATTATATCAATGCATATGAGAAATATGCATTACGAACTCAAAATTATTTACATGTTTCTGCTGCAGAGAAAACGGTAAAGAATGAATAGAGAGGGTAAGTAGATAAATTGATTAAAACTGTTGAAATGATTAAATTCTCATGGAAGATTTGAATAAAATTTGAATTTAAGAGACGAAATAAGTAGAATCTAAATTTGCTTTACTTGAGAAATTTACTTTATCTTCATTTCAGTGCACGCGATAATTACGGCTCAACTCATAGCTTCTAATACCTAATAAAAAAATTTATTTGTGTGCATATATGTAGAAATATCTATCTAAAATTGAATATATATATATATATATAT
>NW_017305611.1:2942200-2942845 GCF_001594115.1 Trachymyrmex septentrionalis
AAAAAAAAAACAAAACGAAAAAGGAATAAATGTTTTGATTAACTTAATTTATAAATCAGATAAGTAAGGAAAGGGTCGAGGTTGATATCGTTAATATTTTGGAAGAGAAGCTAGGGAACGAAGAGAAGAGGAAGAAAGAGAGAGAAAGAATTAAAAAGAAGAGTACTAATAAAAATAAAGAAACAGATTTGATATCATAAGAATCGAATGAAATATAATCTAAGTTAATCTAGTTTAACTTTAGTATTACACAAATTTACAACCTTCTATAATCTATAGATTTAACTGACACATCGCTCCCATCACTATATATAAGTTTCCACTTCACATAATTTTGCTAAAATCCGGTGTAATTCCGATGATAAAGATTAGCTTTAAATACTGCAAGCACTAAAAATGATCCTTATTCCTATTGTCTATACGGATGAAATTTTCATACTGGAGACGCTCGCTAAGAAGTGTCCCTTACAAGTTAATTTCTTTACATATAGCCATAAAAGATAACAAAAAAAAGAAAAAAAAAAGGAAAAAAATATTTAAAATAGAGAAATTGAAGCTATTGAACATAATACATGCTAAATATTTAATCGTTATCCTTTTATTTTCTTTTGATATTTATTAATCTCATATATATATATATATATA
>NW_017305611.1:2942945-2950924 GCF_001594115.1 Trachymyrmex septentrionalis
AATTAATCTAAAGCGCGCAAGCACATGAAATTGATTTGCAACTAAATTTTGGAAAAAATGTTTGATTTTTCAGAAGAAAAAAGGAACATGTATAATTTCAGGTTTACTTCAATTTCCCGTGCTGTAGATGTGCGAAAATATTCTTTTTTTTTTATTTATTAATACTTTATTTTTCTCTTGTTATTTCTTTTTCTTTTGCTCTTCCTTCTTTTCAATTATTCTCGTCTTTCCCTCTCTTTTTCTTAACTTATTAATGTCTTAATTTTTTTATATTTCTCTTTTCCTTTCCTTTTTCCTTCCTTCTTTTCTGTCCTTTTGCAATCATTTATGAATTTTCTTCTTTCTCCTCTTTTATCCTTGGCATATCTGAAGGCTGACTATCCGAAGGTTGACTATCGCTATTACGGCTCGGAGTGTCATAGTTTGGAGTCGCACTGGGTGCATAAACGTTTGCCAATTGTTCATATTGATTCAAATCTCCACTGTGTTGACTAATCTCTGACATATTGCCTGTATTATTATTTTCTTTCGGAAATAATTCCTGCTCGTATTTCATTCTTTCCATGTCGCGGATCTCTTCTTGATCTCTTCTCGTCATTCTCTCTTGGCGACTCGGCAATGTATCGCTCGTAATGTTATCGTTGACACGTTCAGTAATAGTGGGAGAAGGACCGCCAGCTTTGGTGAAGAGATGTATAGGTCGTTGGAATCCTTTGGAAGGATGAGGTGGTATAGAGACGACTTCGCACTGGCAAAAGCCGATAGTAGATAGAAGATATTGTGTGAAATTATGCGGCCTGAATTCAATATTGTGATAATTTTTATAAATTCGTTCCTGAAATAAAATGTGATAGAAATTAGATATTGATTCAAAAATTTAAAAAGCAACATATGTATACATTTTTTTAGTAATAGTGTACTATTTGTATGTATTGTACTATTGGAAGCTTTTATCTTAAAAATATGACAATCACACGAAGCATTACTCACCGTGAGATTCTTTTTCTTGGTGTAACTAGCCCAACCCTGAGGTTCCAGTACAAGGACTCCACCGGGACGTAATTGCGCGTGCATACGCTTGAAAGCTTGTTTTAATCCAGCATCGCCAAAATTTAAATGAATCCATTTAGTGATAGACAAACATAAGATTGTATCGAATTGCGTCTGTTCCGCGCACAAAAGTGAATCGTTTTCAAGCACATAATTACCCTAAAATCAAGCATATTTGATAAAATTTAGATCGTATATATAGTTGTAACAAAAATATTCGGCAATGTAATAATAATATACATATATAATTAAATACATTACCTGCACAAAAATGACATTATATGGGAATCCTTTATGCTTATTTTTCGTGAATCCTGGAATATCTACAGGCCCATAACTAATTGGCATTGACATAGGAAAAAAGCTAGCATCTGAAGAGTCCCTCTTGTCATTATCTTCGTTGCTTGCAGGACTTTGTACGCAATTAACATAGTGTTTCACATTCTTCCGAGCAATATTTATCAAAGTTCTATCAATATCAATTCCTGTAACACTCTTAGCACCAAAATCCCTAGCAACTGATAGAGTAATATGGCCAATGTTGCATCCAATATCCAGAATGTCCTTTTGTAAAAACAGTTCCTTTCGCTGTACAAACATTTTTAACCTAGGATCTACTTCATGATGAGGATTTCTGTATCCATAATATCTATTATAGTTTCCATATTGATATCTGGCATCTTTAAGCCTAAAATTAGGCATAGGATGTTGCTGCTTCTTTTTTTTATCCTGACTGGGCCTATGTTGGGGTCTAGGTTTCCATGCACCAGGCTGTGGAATCACTGGGCTCACTATTTTATCCTTTGCATCAATTTTTCTTAATCTTTTATCCTTTATTTCTTCTAAACCTTTCAATCGTAATCTATTTTTATCTTTCTGTGGACTTTCTGTCTTATTGTCTTTTAAACAATTTTCATTTTGTGTACTTGGAGTTTCTTCTAAGCTAATTTTGTCACCAGAAAGTCTTTCCGTTGAAGCTTTATCTGTTATGTTGTTTCCTTCAGTTTCCTTCAATTTGTTTGTTTCGTTAGGATCCACCTTTTTGTATATTCAGAAAATAAATAATATAAATATTTTACATATATATTCGCACGTGTGTAATTATAAGAGAAATAAGCATATTAAGTACATTTAAACATTTCAAAAATTAAAATAATATAAATTGCAATTCAAAATTACTAGTTTATAAATTACTATCTCTTTATAAATAAATATATAAATATGAAAAATCTATTTATAAGTAAATATAAATGTCTCACAACTTACCATTTTTCCTTCGTCTTTTCCTGATCCCGAATAGGCCCTCTTCCTCTTTCTATTTCTTCGTTTCGAATTTCTTTTAATCGGCGAAATGAGCTGCTTTTCGTACTCTTCATTATCGTTACAGTTTGTCAAATTCAAAGGATCACAAATATTTGGAGGGATAATCACTTCAATAATCTCTTTTTTATGTTTTGGAGTAGGAAGGGGACTCGATTTTGGAGTTACTGCATTCATAGCACGATTTATTTCTTCATCTTGCATACTATTTAGATTTAAGGGATCACAAATGTTGCCTCCAAGCAAAAATTTTGTGGGAGGGATGATGATGCCTTCCTTCTTTCTACGTTTGTAGGGAGGAAAAGACTTTCCATTGCTGCAGAAGCTGCTTTGAGGTCGCTTTCTATGCAGCTGCTTAAAATAGCGACTGTCTTCATGCTTATTGTGCTTTTTGTGTGAGACATTGAAAACCTTTCTAAATTTTTCGTTTTCTTTCTTATTGTTTTGACTCACTTTTGGGGGACGATCCACTTGTACGGAGGACATTTTACTGAACCTGAAAAATTATAAAAATAAAAACAACGTGACGTAATGTAAACATACTAATATGAAAAAAACATAATAAAAACAAGGATTCGCAAGTGATAATATATAAAACGTTAAATTTTTTATATATATGGAAAAATAAGGAGCATAGATAGATATACTGATTAACCGAGAAGACATCGAAAGAAAAAGAAATTATATAAAAACAACAATAGAAAACTATCTAAAACACTAATTTACATTAATTTAATTATATATGATATAATCTTATGCAATATATGATATAATCTTATCAATATTGCGATAATTTTGAATATAAATACATGAGACAATCTTATAAAATGTAGTGTAATATAATAGAGGCACAATATTATGGAAAAGAGAATAGAATAATTGTCATTTCTTAATTAATATAGAAATGTTATGTTATATTTTAAAAAACTATAAAAAAATTAATAAACAAATTTAAATATATAACAAAAATTGTCTTAAATAAATTAATTTAAATAATAAGAGATATAAATTTAATAACTAATTATTAAATATTTCTGATGTAAATCGTAAATATATATATATATATGACAACTTTTTGTTATAAAAAATTCTTATATATATATATACCATTTTATTTTATTTTTAAAGAAATTGCGATTAAAATAGAATCTAAATAGAATAAAACGCAAAAAATACTGCTGATAAAGAAAAAAAATGCGTATTTTTTTTACTAACACTGTCTACACTATTTCAATCTGTCAGCAAGTGCAGTTAAAAAAATCTATTTATCTCATGTTTTTTACGATTGGGATTAACTGAATGTTCAGCATTTATTCGTTTATTTAAACTAAATATTCTCCGGAAACTTTGTTGCCTGAGAAGGAAGGTGGGAAAGGTAGCTAAAAAAGACAGCTAAAATAATTATTAATAATATTTTCCGTAGATTCTATACGCCGGTAGCATTCGGCATATTCGGTAAAAAGATATCCATTGTCCGCGTGGTGGCGCGCATGTAGCTGGAGCAGCGTGGTGCGCTACAAGCGCTACGGCTACCGCCGGTGCTGCCATCAGCCGCCATCGCCATCGCCGCTGTCGTCGCTACCGACAGCACATCGTGAATTCGCCATATTCGATTTTACGGAATCTTCTTTTCGTGAAAATTTACGCCGCCGATTACGAACATGTATGCTTACCTCGATAAACCAACACTCTCACTCACTTCTCTCTTCCACTCACTCGTACGACTATCTTGATGATAATCCTCTTGATACGTCTCGTTGGGAACTGCGACGTCCATGTGACACCTTCCCATCTACAATGGCGAATAACTGCTTCTCGAATGCGAGTGGCGACCGAAAGCTCGCGCCGCACCGCGACGCCATTTTCCATTAGGATCTACCGACAGGGTCGTATCACGAAAGACCCTGAAGGAATTGACGGAATTGACGAAACTTACAGAAATATATTGTATTTTCAATTTATTACATTTTCAAATTATTTTATAATTTGAAAATTTCAGGAAAAACAATGTATTTTTTCGAAACAAACTACGCAGGATACAATTATATAACATTGTGCGAGCTATATAAAAATAATGATTGTAGTTTGAGAAACAATAGATTATTATATTTCTACTAATGCCTATTCAACAATATGATTGCAAGCCGTAAGAAATTAACTAATCAGTCATTATTTTTTTCGTATTCAGTAAATCCGGATCTACTAGGTGTTTTAAGTCTTAAGTTGTACGAAACTGTCCAATTACAACCAAATGCGAGAAGAATAATCGATTGTGATTCGTCCATTCCTTAATGGCTTAAGGCTTAAATAATCTATTGCAGATCCAGGTTAGTTAGCTAATTTAGTAGAACAGCTATATACTAGCCATAATCGTATGTCATATGCCATAATTTATAAGAATTGACTAATCACAGACATGTTTCATAGCTTTGTAAAATGTAAGCCAAAAAATGTCTCATGGCAAAATTAAATATTCTACGAGACACACACTTCTATAAGAGAAACAATAAAATATGATTGAACTTGATTATATCTGCTCCGAAAGTAATAGAAGCAGATAATTTTATTTATTATAATATTTTTTAAAGCAAAATTCCAAAATTCGGCTCTATAAATCTTTTACAACTTCGTAAGAAATATAAACTAAAAAAATTTTATATCAAAATATTACATCTGCAAAATAAAAATATTAATAGAATATATATATATATATATATATATATACATATATATATACATATATATAATTATAGTATGTACAGATTTAAGGGCTGCGCATAATGGAAGGAATATTGAAAATAGAGAAATAAATATTAAGATTTCATCTATTAGAATTCTTCGTACAAATACAGTCTATTAAAGGACTCTGAGACGAAGAAAAAAGCTGAAGAAAATAGTTTAGTAGGACCTCTCTGCTCCTCGAGGAAATTTTGCTAGATTGCAAGATCAGAGTTACACAAGATACTGTGACCCTATGAAAGAGTCGGAAATCCATAGAGGGAAAATTCATACTCTTATTAGAAAAAGAAGAAGAACCTATCAGAAACCTGCCATACACGTACAATTTCAAATATAAGTTGAAATCTTAATATTTATTTCTAATTATTTATAACTAATATTTCTTCCATTGTGCGCAGGGTCTTAAGCCTTGTGTCCACGATGCTAGAAATTGATCCGAGACCTCGGATGAAGAAAGAATTGATCAATCGCAATGGTCATATGATCAAATTGTTCAAATGTAATTTGTTAATTTTTTCTCTGTCCAAAATCTCGAACCGATTTCTAGCATCGTGGGCATCGGGCTTTACAGAGTACGCGATATATAGCCTGAAGTGTGTCATCTATCAAATAAGTCTAATGTACGATCGAATTTTTGCAGCGACGTTAACACGAATGAAAGAATAGTCGTGTTCACACTCGTGTAAACCCCGTTTAGTATAACAGTGGCGCCTTTTCGCCTGTTAAATTGCCTCAATCGCGCTATTATATATCTCTCACTACAGTCTTCTAAATCTTTCTAAAATACATTGAAAAAATCGGATCAATAGGATTTCAAAATTTGGTCAAGAATGGCCAAGTATCGCGACAATCGCAATCGCGTAGATCATACAAGGCAAACAATACGATTATTCGAAGATCGGGATCGCAAACGTGACATGATCGCGGAAGTCGCACGAACGCCTTGGGTAAGTTGGAATATAATCAAGTTGAGTCAAGTTTTATCAATTTTTTCAATCCAAATTGGTTAATCCTCAATTTAGTAAGTTAATTATTAGTAGATATAATTATTTATAGTTAAAAAATAAATTTTATCATATTTGGATTACAAGAAGTCTCTCCTCAAAATTTTTGCATTTATCTACCCTTTGAGATAGTTTTCAATATTATATTAAAGTTTTCAATAAAACATTACAATTTGCGTTTAAATTATGTTAAATTAACTACTGTATACATATATATGTACAAGTAGGTACGCACGCTTCCAAGCCGATCTACATAATGATCAAATGATATTAAATAATGAAAAATGTTAGTATTGATTTCGCAACTATTTTTATGCCATTTTAATGTCAGCATGATTTTATTCTGCTTGCATACGCTCAAAAATAATATACATTTAAAACAAATTTAAATAATCTTGATACCTCTCAATAATCCTATATGCAAATTGAGATAATTCAGATTATGGAATAAAATAAATAATTATATATCAGATTGAAACGTTACAGGCTTATTTTTATTTTTAGAATGAAGCATGGAGTAGCTCCTCTTACACATCCCAATTGTTCGTAATTTCTCCGACAGTAAAAAGAACTATACCAGTACCTCCGAACGCTCCTATCAAATCGAGGAAACCTTTCTCGAAAGGAGATTTGAAACCTAAAAAGCTTCGCTTTACAGATGAAGAGAAAGATGAAGACGAACATTATTCTGAAAAAAGCGTAGATTTGTCGACAATGTTCAAACGGAAAAAAGAATTATCGAAAAAACAAGGAGAATCAGGAAGATTAGATCACGAAAACTTGAATACCATGTTGCAAAGTATGCAACTTGAACTAGAAAATAAGGAGAATAGACAATATGGGCAGGAACAACATGAAAGGAAAGCGAGTAATAATCGTTTTATTGCAAAGGAACGTGCGAGAAATAATAATAATCCTTTCCAATCGTCAAAATTAAACTGCAGTCCGAAAGGTGAATTTGTACATTTCCGTATATAATCTGCTGGAAGATATTGATGATTACGATTATCATATTATCATAATAATAATAATAATAATAATAATAATAATAATGACGATGAATACATGACGATAATGACAAGAATGATGAGAATAATGATGATGAAATCAGTGAATTAATGAATTAATGAGTTTATTAAGTATTAAAAAGTTATTCAGTGTAATATCACAATAATAATTAAATTAGTATATTTGTAATTAATTGATCATTAGTGTAAATGTGATTATTAAATCAGTGTATATAAATAATAAATATATTAATTAAGTGTTCATTATAATTGTTAGATTGCAATTGTTTACGTATACTTGTATCTATTTTATATCTAAGCCTGATTTCATCCACTGTTGGATATTGACCTCTTCCAACCTTTTCCATTCTACATGGTCTTTGGAAGGAAGGAATTTGGCGTTATAATACCATGTGTGTGCTTGCCATGCATGTTGATGAGTGCATATATCCATTGATATATATGGGATCTACAATTTTTAACACGCCTAATCCGAATGGCGATGGCAAAGATACTCTCGGAGAGATTTGCCATTGCCTTCCAAATGGTGGCAATCAAAATTTGATGTTCTGGAAAAATTTAAACTTTGGATCTTTAGCACAGAAGAGCAGTCATGCTACGCTTTACGCCACAACCGTTATATATATACATACTCATATAGAATCATATTAATCATAGAATTATGTTAATGATTAAATAAGTGTTACATTGTAATGGTAATTATTACAATGATGGACATGTATATAAGAAAAGATTATAAAACATATAAAAGGATAATATATTTTCTTGTATGTAACAAGCTCTAATACAATTGTTATTATGTTATAGTTTTTAAATAAGTAAATATGTAAATAGTATA
>NW_017305611.1:2950963-2954693 GCF_001594115.1 Trachymyrmex septentrionalis
ATATATATATATAGTATATAATGAAAACACTTATTTTGATAATCAAATAATTATCTTGCATATGCAAGGATGGTAACAAACATTCATGTATGCACAAACAAATACCTTTTGGCTCCGATATCTTATGTACTTCGATACTAAAAAGTATACCCTTTCATCCTAAACACTTTACTTTGTATATTTTAATATTGTTCACGAATAAACAAAAAACAAATTCAAATAGTAAGACTTATAAATATGCAAAATATCTATCTTTTTGTTGGCAGTATTGCAAAATACGGATACAATAAATACGGATGTAAAAATGAATAAAGAAGATACATTATTATGGTTACAACCGCAAAGAGACATAGGTATGTTCATCCAATGCTGTAGGAAAACTTGCAAAAAATGGCGATATTGTGACGATTTCCATGATCCTGTAGATGTACCAAAACTGTGGTATTGTAAAATGAACTCAAGTACGTGTTTACTACTGTATTATAAATACATTGACATATACAGAATGTTCATTTTAATTTTGCCATCAAAATGATTAAAAAGCATTCTACAAAAAAATAACTAGAAATAAAACTTTTATTGTTTTGAAGGCAGTATCCAATGAATTGATTAGATTTCCAGTCTGGAACAAGTGTTGGGATCAATTAAACTCAATTTTTTCAAATAATTAAAAGACATTTCGTTACAGACTCGATTGAGTCTCAAAACAAGATTTGCATTGATTAAATTATCGGTTTGAAGCTTATTGATCGTTGGGTTCAATTAGATCCAACTTGATTTTTTAAATATATAGGAACATCTTATAATATTACTTATCCTCAAAAATCTAATCCATCAAATTAGAGCTTTCTCAAAATACCTAAATGTTTTGTCTCTAATTATTTTTTCGTAAAACTACCGATTCGATGAGGAGGAAGATAATGAAATTCCCATACTACCTTCAAAACGTATAACTTTAAAGAAATTTTGTTTAAAAAATAGACATTACACGGAAAACAAGTTTTTATAAATTACATTTCTACGTATATATTGTTATCTTTTTGTACTTTATAAAAACAAATTGTATAGATATTTAGTTTAAAAAGTTTTTAATTAAAACTTTAAAGTTTTATATGTACATTATGTAATACATATATGTACAAAATTATATGTACATTATTTCTTTAAGTTATTTTGACAACAAAGTTAAAATCGGACATCTTGTATATTACTCGATATATATATAATATTAAGTTATATTATATTTTATTGCCAAAAGGATTTCATTTAAAGTAATCAATGTTATATATAATTATGATGAAATATACACAACAGTATAATTTAATATGATATCTAATATATAAATAAAGAATTAAATATAAAGACATGTATCATATAGATAAAACTATTGCTTCTTGTCTCATACCGGAAGTGCCAAAAACGGAAGAGGTAGAAGAAGATTTAATAGAAAATAAATATAATGGCGGAAGTCTTGTATGGGCTCATATGCATAATTATCCATGGTGGCCCGCAATCGTAGACGATTGCCCTGAAACCTTACGATATTACGAATTAAAAGAATCATCAACAATTCCTGTAAGTTCCAAAAAATATAAATACATATATGTAAAGTAATTAAAATTTTATTTATTTAAATACATTTACATTTATTTAATAAATTTAACATTTTTAATTTTTAATTTATTTAATTGATTTGCTACAACCCAGGTAACATTTATGTTGCATATCTAAAAGACGTCTTTTAAATGTCTTATATCTAAAAAATGCCTAAAAAACGTCTTTTAGATATCTTGCAACATGTATGTTATCTGGGAATTTATTATAACGTAATGATGCTTGTGTAGGTAAAATATCATGTGACATTCTTTAAAGATGATATTATTCAACATGCTTGGCTTAATCCCAAAAATATCAAAGCTTTCGCAAAATATAAAAAAAGCATTATTATGAAAAAGGTATTATATCATATTTATTTATTTATTTATTTATTTATCTAAAAGATTTAAAAATATTTAAGGTTATTATCATTCAATTTTCATTAATTAATATATAATATAATAATATTTCTATCGTTTTATTATATTCTCAATTATTTTTTTCTTTGGATTTTTATTTATTCATTTTATTATTTAATTGTTTAAATAGAACAAATTTTACAAAATAAACGATAAGAAACTAGAAAAAGCTTATACTTTGGCACAAAGCGCAATTCCATTATCGATATTGCAAAGATTGCAAAGATTTAGTTATATTTCGCGCCTGAACAATATGCGAGAATCTGTAAATCAATTCGATGAGGAGGAAGATAATGAAATTCCCGCTACACCACCTCCAAAACGTATAACTTTAAGGGAGTTTTGTTTAAAAAATAGATATTACACGGAAAACAAGTTTTTATAAATTACATTTCTACGAATATATTGTTATCTTTTTGTATTCTATAAAAACAAATTTTATAGATATTTAGTTTAAAAAGTTTTTAATTAAAACTTTAGAGTTTTATATGTAATTGTATAATACATATATGTACAAAATTATATGTACACTATTCCTTAAGATCTATGACAATGACTCATTGTTATAAGTCTTAGGAAATAATGAACATATAATTTGTGTTTTTCAACTAATCAGTAACAATAACACTACTATTACTTGTATTTTCTATCGGTATTTAATAAAGCTTTTGTACGTATTATATTAATTATATTTTATCCTTGTTTCTTTACTATATGCGATGACGTTTCATTTGATACTTTAGTGCGTTTTTGGGGAGATGCTACTAGCGCTATTAATTGAATCATTCTATTTTCATAGTTTATTAGACGTAAAACAAGGATAGAATGACGTAAATAACGCTAATAGCATCTTCTCGAACATATCTTTAGATGGTAGCGGTGGCGTCAAAATGGCATAAAACTTTAGATACTAAAGTAGCGATTTTGAACCTACTAACCATACCTTATACCAATAATATTAAGCGCTTATTGAATCACAATTAAATCGAAATGGCGGTCGAAATAGCCAATAGGAAGATTGTCGGTATTTCGACTCAGATCAAAGGAATACGCTACTCTAGTATCTAGAGCTTTAAAGCGGTACTGTCGCGGCGCGCGGCGCTTGGAGTGGGAATAAACAGCACCGCGATCCGGACTCTGGTAATCATATATCGATAATAGTGAATAATAATAATTTATAATAGCGAATATACAATATTATTAGACATCGATATAAAGATAACATGTAAAAATAGTAAATAAAATAGTAAATAAAAATAAACAATACGAAACATTTTTTAATTTTTCAATTCCGTCAGACAGCGTTTAATTGTATCTAAAACATAGATTATTTACATTTTAATTCTAGAAAGAGTAAAAAGAGAACACGTTTAAAAAATAAGAAATCTACTTTATCGATATAAAACCGACAGATTACCTCATT
This sequence comes from Trachymyrmex septentrionalis, assembly GCF_001594115.1. NCBI lineage: Eukaryota > Metazoa > Arthropoda > Insecta > Hymenoptera > Formicidae > Trachymyrmex > Trachymyrmex septentrionalis. The sequence goes on from NW_017305611.1 coordinate 2,954,402, forward strand.
CATGTATATACGTAGTTCTTAATGAGAAATGTAGGACAGAGGGCGAAACTTGAACATGATTGAATTGTTCTAACAATGTATTACATCAATAAATTAATTGCTCAAAGCTGTCATAAATAATTATCGTAAAAATAAGGTAATAATACGCACCGCTATAATAATGTTGGAAAAATATATAAAATTTAGAAGTTTTTTAAAAATATATGAAGAAGGGAAAAACGTTGAATAATATTATAGATAGATATTATTTAAATTTAAAAAAGATATAAGTAATTTTATAGAAAATTATATT
>NW_017305611.1:2954932-2961759 GCF_001594115.1 Trachymyrmex septentrionalis
TATATATATATATATATATGTATATATATATATATATGTATATATTAGGTAATTAGGGTCACAGATATGGATGGTTTTTTTCTATGACATGCTAAATATTAGAATAATATTAGAAAATGATTGTATCTGAAAACGAAAAATGTAGTTGCGATATATTTTTTATTGGTGCTGTCGATATGCTCATGCATAGAGCGTATATTAGCTCGTCGAACAACGGTGAGACGCGGTATCCGCTGACGTCATGATGACCCGGCGCGACCCCGGTGAACCCCGGCAGCGATATTAACATAGTGATTTACAATTGCTTATACGCACGTACAATCGGTTGGTTTCCGCTCATTGACTCTCTTTTCGCGTATCTATTTCACGCGTTTTAATAAGTCCATTATTAAACGATTTACAAAATGCGCGAATAAATATAAACCAACTATGGGGTTGGTTTTGTTGCATGTGAAACTCTCTCTTCGCATTTCCGTTATCAACGATATAATTAAATTTTAATCTCTAAAATTACGAAAAGGAAAATATAGCGCATCATCAACACAGCTCTTAATAAAATTTGTGTTCGAAATTGAGAAAATTTTTTTCATTTATAAAATTTCGAAACATTAATTAAAAATTCTTTTCCTAAAATGTAATTTTCCATAGAAACGGAAATTATATGTTACGACAATCTAAGGCACATAATCTAAGGGCCACACCCGTTTATGAAGGGAATGGCCAAACGATGTAGAAGAGGTCCTCTCTTTAACTATCTTTCTCTCTTTTTGCCATCGATCCTCTATCTATGGCACTCCCATGTTTGTCAACGACCTACGCCCCCAACATCACACAGTTCCTAAACTATATAGCTATATAATCAATCCTTCTAAGATTCCATTATAATTTCCGTAGAATTCAATTTTTTTCCCATACATTACGCAAAAATAAAATATGATATACATTGTAATAATGAGCATTATATAATAAATAATACAATAAGATATATAACATCAATCGAGGGTTTACGTTTGTGCGAGTCTCCTTTCAAACGATTTCTATACGTTTTTTTCTTTCATAATTCTTTTTTTAATAATTCATTTTGTATACCTTCATAATTTTAATAATTCGTTTTGTATACTTTCATAAGAAAACCGTTTCTTTATTAATTTGCTTAAGGAAAATTGATTGTTACGCCATTGGCAACTGCGTTGATCTCGAGCGTTTACAAAGCGTAATAAAAAAAAGGGGAGCTAATTATAGTTGCGGTCTATCTTGGAGAACCGAGGGGGCGAAAGAGAACATAACGACAAAATGAAAATGAAAAGTATTTGTGTGGTAGAGAAGGGGAAGGGAAGAGTGTAATCTTTCGAGTGTCGCATATCCCATCAGGGAAGGGCCGTATGAAGCAACTTTGAAAGCGCCCGCACTTGTCTTTCATGCGTTACATCATCTTCGACATATCTTTTACATAATATTGTCGTATTTTACATTTCTCTTAAAAAAAAAAAATCTTAAACATTTCTTGAAAAATCTTATCAGAAAAGAAATTAAAATCATATTAGACATAAGTGTTGTTCTTATTTTCTGAACTCAGATTATATATATCGATTCAGATTATTATTATGTGATTATCGCTACAAATTAATTTTAATGTATAAATGTTGTTCTTATCTAAATTAATACTAATTTTTGGTGAAAATATAATAAAACAATGTGTAGAGCATAACAAATTTACATAGTTAAAATGAATGTAACGTGACAATCGATTTTCTTTTTTGAGACAATGATGAAATAACGAGATTTCGAACGTAGAAATCTCAATCTTATGCTTGCCTAGCAACACGATTTGAAGCCGAAGTCACGGGAGCATGTGATAACGAGACGCGTGTACCCGGGCGAGCATATCTCGGGTTATCGACTTTTTTCGGTGACAGTGAGTAGCGAATGAGCGTAGAAAGTGTATAAACTATGCGAAAGATATCAACGCATGACCACGTTGGACCACAGGTCATCGAGCAAGAGATAGATTCGAGACGATCCGCCATCAAATCGAATTGAGCATTTTTTATTCCAAATATAATCCAAGTATAATATATATAAGCAGGCATTATTATAAATATAAACAAATGTTAAAGTTACACGCGCGTGTACATATAAAATTAGTGTGTAAAAAATAAAAATATTACATCGGAACAATATATATGTATATTCATTCATAGAAAATTGTTTTTATTATATTATATAAAAGAATATTCGTTCTGGAAATAAATTTCGTTGCACCAATCTCACGCGCGCATAGTTAACATGAAATAAAAGATTCTGAAGGTTCTCTAATTTTTCGATAGCTATTTGCAGAAGAGAAGAAGAGAAAAAGAATAATAGAAAGAAGGAAAGAAGAAAAGGAAAGATTAGAATCAAAATTCGCTCTCTAAATGCTACTTCAAAAACTACTAAGAATATGGCGGTCAATGCCATCGCTTGGCTACTATTAGCCGAGATGCCTGGTATATATTTTCGTCGTGGCCTACTAATACACTTTATGAAGTAAGTCTCGTCTTGATTCATTCCTCTGTAGGCTCTGATAATTCAGAATATTAAAAAATCCTATTATGTGGCAAAGAGATTAGCAATAGTCTCATAAATTTTAACGTTATGATATCGGTACAACGATAAACAATGATTGGAAATTCGAAACGGAATATATGCTGTAAGTGTCTCCTTTAAAGTATTAAGACCATTTAAAAGCTTTTACGTTTGTGCAAGTCTATTTTCATTGTCACGTACATGTCTCGTATATAAAATTGATTAATACTTTCTAAAATTGATTAATACTCTTATTTAATATTAATATATAATATTATATAACAAATCTGAAACTAGTAATAACGATAGAAATACGTCGTTTCACATTTTCCCTTAAGAAAACAATTATTTATCAAATAATACATCATCATTGGGATTAAATGATTGCGGATATTGATATCTTGTAGATATGTACATATACGTATATAAGTTATGAAAATTAGAAAAGTGCAGCATAAATGTAATAATTTTCTCTAACACACTTGTTGAAAAAAAAGGATGTATTGCAAATTGTGATCAAAGAATCTATCAATCATTGATATTAAAATCGTAAATTGTAAAATATTAGTATCACTCTAGGATATTAATTAATATTATTGTAATGTTTGTTAAATATTCTTCTGTCAAGGATATTATTTCTGTCAAGGATTGCTCATTTAAGTTTTACGTCTTGGCAATTTATCGACAAGGTTTTTAAACAGTCTCTGTACATGGTGTGACGATAGGTGAGGTATTACGAAATCACACGCGCTTCCATATATTCATGATGAATACAGTCGCTCGCATAGGAAAAGTGCATTTGCATGTGAACAGCGCGGGTCTCTTCGGGTCGGTAAATATCTGACTTTGTTTAACGTACAATTAATTTCGAGCTTAAAGTATGTTCTTCCATAGTAGTAAATTTTTAAAAAGAAAAAAGTGTCTGTTGTCTATTATTGACTATCCTAATAAGTAAATTATTACAAACGAAATATTTTCATAAGTTTGACATCACAATTTCCTCAAAAAAAAAAAAGATTAATTATAACTTGAAAAAGAACTAAAATAATTATTATATCATCTTTTATCTGCTTGCAAGTATAAAACATGAAGCAACTTGATATGAGTTTTATAAAATGATCTTTACACATACATATTATCCATCATTCTTGCTCTGCGCATCAAATTTGTTTTGCTGTACTGTTATCACCGAAGCCTCTGGCCCTATTTCGTAAGAAGAACGAATGATGAATGCGTCGTTTTGATAAATTTTTTTGAATTTAGGTTACAGAATAGCATTACGGGGTTGTCGGGGTCGGGATAGGTCGATAAGATTATTGACGTTAAACGGTTATAAGTGCATCGGTTATGTAAAATGATAATATGACGAAAACGAGATTCTAGGTCGACAAAATGACACGTTAATATAAGATTAGGCCCGTTAAGATTTAATGTAAAGACTGCTTGCGCAAACGGAAAAAGATCTTTTATTGCAGAAGGTCTTTTACTGCTCTATTATTTGTCTTCTACTTTAAACATTTTTATTTTATTTTATTTTTTCATTTTGTTACATTTTATTTCTCATTAAGCTTTTTTTTTTTTTCATTTTATTTCACTCTATTATTTTTCTCTATTATTATTTTTCTTTCACTGAACTTAACATATAACTGCATATTTTATTATAATTCAATAAATATTTAATTTGATTTTACGTTTCATTTTCTATCTCATTTTGCATTTTACATTGTTTTTACTTGATTCTATGTATAATAAAATATATACATTTCTTGGAACGTAGGATAATCAGTAACAAATAACAACTGAAAGTATACCGAATGTCAACTTTTGCTATCTCTTTGCCACTGTTTGCTTTTACCCTGCGTGTATCTTGCGTTCAATCATTTATTCATATTGGTCACGTGATTGACGCTCGACGATTAGCTGTAATCGGAAACTAGAATATTTGAATTCAAAATCTATCTCACATATACACACACACACACACACACACACACACACACACACACACACACACACACACACCCACACACACCCACACACACAAGCACGCACGCACGCACGCACGCACGCACGCACGCACGCATATTTATATATATAATAATTCTATTTTTGATATATAATAACTCTGTTTTCGTTATTCGTTATTCTGCATGCAAATTAAAACAAGCTTTACTAATAATTGAAGCCTTACGACAAGAGTCCTACGACACTGGGCGGTCCTACGTATGTGTTTAATTATTGGAACGCACGCACAGCGATCCTGTAAGAAAGCATGTTTAACCTGCTGATCAAGGGGCGTGGTGACATTTAGATGTCACATATACACATAAGTAATATTTAGACGCAAATCATAATAAAAATTAAAAACGCTCATTATATGTAAATATATACACGGGCGTTTGCGCGCACACACACGCAACAATTATCTTTTTTCCCAAAAATAAAGTTGCTATGGAAAAGCAACAAAATATGAACGTGAATCCGCTAACTGTTCTCCATAGAAAATTTCACAAAGGGATCTTTAAAATATGCCAAATAATTTAATAAATTATGAAATAGTAAGCAACAATTTTAAATATGCTTAAAGAAATACGAAAAGCTTACTCTAACGCATTCAACACAATTATAATCAATTATTTCCATTTAAAAAATAAACATTTGAAACGCAATTTTTCAGAAAAATGTCTAATAAAAAATATATCATATGTATATTTTTATCACATGCCATATATGAGGCCATATGTGACTATAAATAGTAACACTAAACTAGTGTTATATCGTTAGAGTATAACTAATTCAGTAGAAAGAGTATGTTCAAAAAAATTCCATTTACAGCGATGTGTTTGTATAAGTTAATGAATAAATAAGTAATAAATTATAATATATTATTATAAAATATAGTATATGTATTACTGTAGTCAGAATCAGAGATGCAAACCGGTTCTGAAGCGGTGAGCCAACCCAAATTTGGATGAACCAAAGCCAAACCCTAAACGGAGTTTCCGACTAACTTCACTTAGATTGCTTCATCTTCTTCATAAATTAAAATCATTTTATTTATAATGTTTAATATGTCGACAATTAAATTATTATATCATTATCACATACAAATCTATTACCTTAATAACTTAGTAATTTTTTCAGTATATTACCAGCAAAATATATTTTCTTTTAAAAACGTTAAATAATAATTCATTGATACTATTATTATTTATTCGTATAATCTTAAATGTATGAACAAAAAATCAAAACTAGGGCGTAAACGTATTGTAATTTTGGAATGATTAAAAATGAGAGGAAAATTTAGAGAGGAAAATCTAAAAGAATTAAAAATAAAACTGAAACAAGCAGAAGAGCGTACAAACATTTTTTTTACTTTTTCTTTCGAATTGCTACGAATTGGAAAGATGCATTTCGCCTCTACGTTTGGACAGAATATTATAACAAAATATGTTGCAAAGGATATCGCGCGTTCGATTCTCTTAACGCGTGTACACGATGGCACGTAAATGCAGTCATTGCCCCGGCCCGCCAGGCCGGCCGGCCGCCACCTGCGCCATTCACGGCCAACCAATCCTCGCGTCGCCGAAACCGCGTGAGACACCGGCTCTTCCCCCTTACCTCCCTTTGGCCTTTGCCTTTGCCATGCCAACATCGCCAACAGGCAACACGCCGGACCGCGGCGTTCGCGGCGCGGCGCGACGCGACTCGCCTTCTGGAGTTGGTGTTCCGAAGTCTCGATTCTCAGCATACTTCCGCGCGCGCGATTCCCCTATGAACAACATAGGCAACGTAGCGCGGTAGTGAAAGAGTGCGGTAACGGCGCGCCGCGATGGGGGTAAGTTACGACGGTCACAGCACCCTGGTGGGGAACGCGCAACACGATGGAAGGGGAAGTCGACGGTGCGTTGCCAGCCGGCCAACGCACAACGCGGCCGCTCAGTTCGCTTCGATCGACCGAAGCATGTGGGTATCGTTCGCGTTTAGTCGGGCTTTTTTTTCCCTTCTCGCAGTCCTCGCCTCTCACCTCGTTTCTCTTCATTTTCCTTCATCTTGTCGCTGTTCGTCGTCTCATTTCTTCGTACTTGTTCATTTACATTTGTCTCGTCTCGTGTTTCTGATCGTTTCTATTCGCCTCGTATCATTCCTGTTCGTTTCTACTCGTCTCATTTCGTTTCGTCTCGTCCCATCTCGTCTCACTTCGCATTCTTAGTTTTTTTTTTTTTCTTTTACATCTTCATTCATGGGCGCGTAATGTTGAA
>NW_017305611.1:2961859-2966401 GCF_001594115.1 Trachymyrmex septentrionalis
TACTTCGCATTCTTAGTTTTTTTTTTTTCTTTTACATCTTCATTCATGGGCGCGTAATGTTGAATTGTAAAGTATGTAAGTAAACGAAGAGAAACTAGTAATATATTTCGCTCGTCGAACTTTTAGACGATTGAAGAAAGTGTGAGCTTTCTATCTCGGAGTTTAGCCTGATTCGCTGCCAAGGCCTCTCTGTCTACCCTCCTCTCTTCCTCCTTCGTCGCTTCTACCTTCTCTCTTCTACCTCTTCGTCGCTCCTCGCCATCTTTCTACCTCCTCCTCTTGGATATCGTGTGCTACACGCTTCCGGCTGACAGTGCGCTTTTTAGGCCTGCGCGCGCGACTCGCGCAATGGACGTCGCAATCCTCTCCCTCCCTTCCTCCTTCTCGCCTTCCTTCCAGCGTGACTCTCGATGAACCACAAATCTCCCCGACAAGCGAAGAGGGTGGAGCCCGTCGCGGACGTTTCATACGAGATCGCGAGGCGTTCATGATACAACGACGACAATGATGATGATGATGACGACAACGACGACGACGGCGACAAGCGAGACGCGTATCTGGGTGTATCAGACTCCATGCACCAAAGGACGGGCGCCATGTCGTCGTTTTCCTCCTCGAGCAACCGACCTATCGATCTTCTTCAGTGGCGTAATGTGTGCGCACAACTATTTGGTAAATATCCTACTCTTTGTCGTCAGATAAGTGAAGGTTGTGTCCGGAACCGAAATATAAACCTAAGCGGTATTTGCGGCCCAAGCGAGAGTGATTGCGTTCAATGAAAAAAGCAGCTTAGCAACTGTTATAAGATTCTTCAGTATAACTGGTTTATACATTTAGATTCAGGAATTGAGAGCAAGAACCAATCATATTAAAGAATCTTACAACAGTTGCAATGCTGGTTTTCTGTGGAACGTAGTTAATTTACATACATTTTTCTTATAATTTCGAAGTATTAACTTCTAGTTTCAAATAGATTAATTGTTTCTGCTTTCTTAAATAAATTTTCTATTCTTTTTTAAATGTTTCACCGCGTTTTAAATGTTAAATCGCGCATTTCGAATATATCTGTTATTATATGTGTAGTAACGAATTATTCTTTTTAATAAACACTCTTTGCAGCACAATAAATAATAAAAGAGTAAAAATAACTTTCTTTTTATTTAAAATTTAATTTATAAATTTCCAAGTCATGTACATTAATTTTATGGTAGTCGAATAATTCGTCGAACAGCTTATAATTTATTTAAAAAATTTTGTTAATTAAAATTATTTGCTTTTAAGAAGTTTGTGACTTTGATGATAAGACATAGAATATACCAATAGCTAAGAAAAAATATTTTACATATTTTTCTTCTATCTTAAAATAAACGTATTACGTCTAAAGATAAATTTAGAAAGTCATTTGAATTTTTTAAATGTGAATTTTCTGTTACTATCTTGGGTTCTAATAGATTATCTTTTAAATTGTAAAAAGTAAATTATTTTAAATGTTATATTTTTTTATTCACTTAAATATGTATATATCCACACACACACACACACACACACACACACACACACACACACTGAATGTTTTAACAAGAAATTGATATATCTAAAATAATTACTGTTTTCCGAAATATTTGATTTTTATGTGAGAAGAATAAATCACATTGTCCCCGTTTTTGTTTTACAGTTTTACATCTTCTATTTATGGTAGTATTTTTTTCTTTTTCTTTCCTCTTCTTTATATAAATTTTACTTCTTCTCTAATCTACGATATATAATTTATAATTTTATGCGTGATATTATAATCTTTTAAGGTTTTATTTTTAGGGATGCATATATTTGAATTATTTAGAAAAAAGTTCCTTAAAATTTTATTTTTAATTTATATAGGACTGATTTTCAAAACTTAAATGTGTAATTTTAGCGCATATGAATAATATTTTTAAAGATTTATATAATTTATAAATACATATTTTTATAAATTTTAGATATTACAATAAATCAGAAATTTTATTAAATATGATATTAATTATAATAATGTCATATTTATTTATTTGTTACATTGTTAAAATGTAATTTTTTTGTGTAAAATGAAAAAAAAAGTGAAATATATAAGAGGTAATTTACGAAATAATTACAAATATAAAATTTGTTAATCAAAATGTCTTATTTATGAATAACATAAACTATATGTATTATATTACAAATTACGTATTATATTACGTTAATATAATTTTTAATATTAATATTATTCTATTATTGTAATTATCGTTTTTATCGTAATTACAAGTTGGCCTTTTGGAGGATATGAAGTGTATATATTTATTTTATTTTATTTTTTTGTTTTTGTAGCCTAAGATACAAGAATGTGAACAACAAGATACAATATATGACAACGAAAAATAATATTTTCGGCACGATGTCGGGTCGAAATGTCAATGTCGGGTAACTCATTATCAATTACGTAATCGTGAGATAACATCATTGCCACGTGGTTTTAACATTGTTCATAAACGAATTAAGAAGATAGATATCGAATTAGATTAAACGCGCAAAGAATAAGTAATTAGTAACGTTTATGCTTGATTTGCATTATTTTGTAATTAAGCGCAACGTTTTAAAAAATTTCTAAAATATCAGTATATAATTTTTGAAAATAACTAGGAACGTGACGTGATATAAATCTAAATTTATAAAAAATATATTTTTTTAAATGTTTTTTAAATTAAATTACTTAAATTAAAACTAGATTATTTAAATGACTGAAACTAAATAAATGTTGCATAATCTTAAAATTTTATTTTTGGAACGTAATAATTTCAAGTAATAATTTCAAAAGAAAATGCATAGTATTTGATAAAATGAAATAATTTCACCTCTGTATTGGGTGAATTTTGCTGGAATAAACGGCGCTCCCAGTACTAATGGCGTGGTGTTTAATTAAATTAACTACGTTATAAAGCAGTTCCCTAAGGTCATTCCCGTGTCATATCATATTTGTTTCATCGCATCATCCTTATTTGTTAGTTTTTTTATTCGTCTTACATATCTCTGAATAAACTAAATTCACATTTCTATTCACGAAAATTTGTATATGACTGTATATACATATAGTGCGTCTAAATTACGTTTCACCTATCCATTTCGAAATAAGAGTCTGAAAACATCAGATATTCAATCTAAATTAGATAGAGATATTCTCATCTTAAATATTATATCTCGCATTGGCTGATTTACATCTACCCTTGGTTAAATATTATAGACGTGCTTAACGACAAAACAGCTGTATTCCACGTGTATAAAAATGTGAAATGTAAAGAGCTTAAAGATAGGTTTTAAACACTTTTTTTTTAGGCTTTTCACGAGTACTTCCTATAAAAAAAGCTACACATTTTCCGGATTATCTTCATGTATAGATCCATTGTTAGAATTAGGAGCAGCCTGACACTAAGCTGCTCCTTTAGGCTTTAGATACTTTAATCAAAAGTCATTATCACTTTGATTGATGTATGAATAGCTAGGTATATACAATGACGAAAGTGTTTAATTGTATAGGCATATATACGACGTTTAATGTACCTTATTCCAGAATATGAATAGTAAGCAGCAATAATATGCTTTTATCCTTCGCCGGATGGAAGAGCAGTAGACTTGCTCGAAACGCGTCGAGAGAGAGAGAGAGAATGAATATGTCGCGTCGAAAAATACGTATAGCGCATGCGCGAGCGTGGATAGTCTGGCGCCAGCAGGTGCGGTTAAATATAGCTTATGCAACGGTATCCTCTCCGCTCGCGCACTCTCTTGGCTCTCTCCGCCTTTTTCTCACTATCTTTCCTTCTCTTTCTCTTTTCCTTCTCCTTCCCCCTTCCCATTTCTTTTTTTCTTTCTCTGCTTGCCGAAAAAAAACGCGTAAATATAATAATAATAATAAATGTGTATAATATAAAATTTTGAAAACTTATCCTAAACGAATCGTTACTACTTTACTGGCATATTTAATTAATCGGAATAATTATAAGCTTTTATTTCAATCAATATAATTTGATTTCTATGAAATTTATATAGATTTGTTCGACAGAAGTGACATAAAGTGCTACTCTGCGTTATTAAATTTCATAAAGATAAAAGATAATGGTATAATAATAATGGCTTTTTTTTTTATTAATATCTTAATGAAATATTCGCGTTTAATTAGATAGCAATAATATATATTCAGCGTATCTTAATAATCATAATTATTTTCATTATTATATTAGAAGGCTAAAAAATATAAACTAATAAAATTAATATGTTTACATTAATAAAACTAAAGCCAAATATCAAAGTTAAAAAAAGTTAATAAGAATAAATTTAAATCCCGATTATTGGAAGAACTATTCTTGGGGATACATGAAGATTTGAGAGATTTGTAACTTTTTTCAAAATGCAATTCTCTAGATTCTTCCGTTTAATATTATTTAATGAGTCGTTATTACTTTTCTTTCGTACATTCATAGCACACGTATGATATTTATAACAAAATGTAAAAATTACAATATATAATTATATATATGT